>NC_051154.1:279456168-279690284 GCF_013339745.2 Dermacentor silvarum | reverse complement strand
CAAGCATCCAGTCAGACTCGGTCAGCTCGACTGCATAGGGTAGGTTGACCCAGCCTGACCCGTTAGCAGCAGCATGCATGTACACGCAGACGGGTCGGGCCTGCCAGTGCCGAGACTAGCGCGGGAACACTGTGACGTTGCGATTTAGGTGCTGGCAGTGGGAATAGCCAAGACAACCACTGTGGAGTTCAACCTCATTGTAGCGATAAGACCCACGAAATAGAGCTGTTGCAGACAGTAGCAGGAACCAGGAACTCAGTTCGAATGCGTTGATGTCTCGGCTTGATGTTGTGTGCTGTCGTTGTCCAAACTCGTCAGAAGCGAGTTCATGTATAAGCGGTCACTTGGGTTGAAGCTTAGTCAGCCTGGTTTCTGACTCTACCCGCTCACGTCGGGTTCATGTAAACATAACCTTTGTCGTGCTAGTCGTGCAGTGGTCAGTGTGGTCACTCATGACTGACACCGGCACAGTATACAAAAGAAAAGAAAAGCACTCGAGGTCACCGTGCATGAAATGTTGCGTTTGAGTATAGTTTGCAGCAGTTAGGGTAGCAGAACGCAGAGCCTACATGCAATGCCGCAAAGGAAAATACAGATAAGCACATGGTGACTAGCGTCGCTGTCAGCACTCCTATATTTGGCGAGTGCACTTTGATTTTTAATTAGGTGTATGTTCTGCGCATCAAATATATTGAATAAATTTATGGAAAGAGCATTAATTATAATATTGTGAGTGTAATTAGAAGTTCCATTCTTGTACATTTACAAAACCAAACACCACTGAATGCAGCTATGGCAGCTTCTTTTATTGGCCGTATGACACGACCACAATTTCCTTGAGGTCGAACTCCGTTAGGAAGTCTCGTGCACCCTTATCCTAAAGGAGTTTGTGGGTGCCTGTATGACATGGGCATAAGACTGGTCTGGGCAAACTACTTCTGGCGCTACTCTCTAATTACACTTGATATCTGAAATGCTTCTTGTTTATATGAACAATGCAGCAGCCTATTGGGAAAGCACGATAACACTATTGCAGTGGAGGAGTCAGTTGGGTGCCTTTAGATAAGGACAGATTGCAAAAGTGGTTCCAAATATTTATTTCAGGCATAAAAACCATTCCACACAATGGAACCGAGACTGCTTTTTCCACATACACGTCTTTGACACAGAAGTAAATCTGAACTGTGACAAAGTGCAAAAATTACATTATCGAGTCGCAAAATGTTGCAACTTAAGAAGCGCATCACATAAAGAGTAGTTTCCTACACATGAAGCATTTTACTATAAATCTATATTTCTCTCACTGAATTAAAGTGAATTCAGTATGCGGAAGAAGTTTACGTTGTTCGATCTGACTAAGAAAATTCCTTATATGTTGCGTGGTGTGTACAAGCACAGATTGAAAGAAGCTGTGAATGTGCAGTTTGCACTACTTACTTCTCTGAATGATTACTTACTGGGGGCACATAACGCAAATAATTACATTCCGAAGTCCTACCTGAAGCTGTGGTTCTTGCACTTTCATATTATTTCATCACACCCTCCTTTCAACGCAAGCTGTGAATGATAAATTAGTCAAACTCTGTTAGCCTCGTCATAGCTTCAAAACAACCCTTTATCACAATAATTCGGGCTGCCTGTGCATGATTGCCACCAACTCCAGCTACCGTAAAATTTGTTGCTTCGGTAGCAAAATCGGAATAAGTACACTGTTGACCTTGATAACTACCCCCATTGTTAACAGTGAAGCGAGTACCTTAGTATGTGTCACATATTTGTATTTGTAACAAAATATAGAAACATAATTTCGCACAAAACTGATCACAAGAGACGAACCTCAAGTAATTTTACAGAAATTGGAACTGATTTTTTGTTACTTCAAAGGCAAAAATAGGCAATTATCTGACTTAACGTTATATATTTTTTAAAATTTGCATTTACCATCCAGTTCCCAGAAATAAAGATAGAAATTGGTACACATTCTTTTGCAAGTCGTGTAGTACAAAACGAACAAGAGAGCAAAATATTTTAAATGCGTAAGCATTTCTACGCCTACCCAACGAGGAAACTCATCCGTCCGTCACTTAAGACAAATGACTATAAAGAAATTAATATATAAAACAAAATAAATTAAAAGGAAAAACGTTGGCGAGCTTCGAACCTGCAACCCCACACTTGGAAGTGGAGTGTCTTACCCACTGGGCTAAACACCCACGCATGCAGCAGGTGAATATATCAAAGGAGAACAGTTTCTGTCAAGGCTTGTTAAAAGATTTGGTGATCGAGGAATAAAAGCCTTCCATTGGGGCGTTCCTTCACCGACCGAAATGCCACCAATCTGTGATGGCTCATGCGCTTCACGCAACACAGATACAGTCATTCAGTTCATATGGATCATAAGGAATGATGAGGGGTTATATGGGCCTCGTCACGGTTGATAATGGTTCGATACGGATTGATAAGGTGCTAAAGAGCGATAAGGGATTATAATGAACAGAGCAATTCTGGTGAGTTTGATAAAGATTAGTAAGGGCTGGATCGAGTCCGATAATGATTGGATTGATTGCAATAAGTTTGATAAAATTGATAATGACACCAGGCTGTGTGGAGATGAGCAAGTTGCACAATGCTTGCGCATACTTGGACAACCCCACTGGAGTTTCTGCACAAATTCTTTGAAGTTCAACCCATTGTTCCAAAGTGCCAAATAAGCGACCAAATTTTTCTTGTGTATTAATGTGGAAAATTTACATTTTTGTTCATGCCATGCTATGGTTAATGGAACTCAATCCTTAATTCTGTGAGGGGTTTTATAGATTTAGAGTAAAATGTTTTAATGTGTAGGAAACTGTATTCTCTATACTATGCACTTTTTAAGTTGCAACATTTTACGATGCCAAAACTAGATTATAGTACTTTGTCTTAGTTAAGTTTCTTTCTGTGTGAAACAAAGAAGTATGTGGGGAAAGTAGTCTCGGTTCCATTGTGTGAAAGGGCTTTTCTGCCTAATATAAAAATTTCAGTTCACAGAAATGATATTTGGGATCCCTTTTGTGACTGTCAATAACTGAACACGCACAAATGCCTCCTCCACTGCAGTGGCATCATTGCGCTTTCCCATTAGGCTGGTGCATCGCTCATATAAGCAGGAAGTATTTCAGATAGCAGCTGTAAATAAAGAGTAGTGCCAGAAGTAGTTTACCCAGACCAGATTTAACGAGGTTGCTATGCACTCTCTTGCGTGCTTGCTTCCTTAATGCACCATAGGTAGCACCATAGGTAAAATATGGATACAGGAGCCCTGAAAGCTCGTCATTTCGTGGCTCAGAAGAGGCAAAAAAAGGTGCAATATGAGCACTTTTCTTTACTAACATAAAAACAGCAAGCTCGCAATGCAATAAGAATGTAATTTCGATTTTATCATTACAGCTACATAGATGAAGGGATTGACTACGCCAGGTAATAAAAATGAGATGAATTTTTCTGCTTAAAATAAAATAATGTGGCATGTTCTTGCAGTACTAGATTTAAGACTCCTGTGAGGGCATTCTGTAAAATTTTAATGAAAATCGGCGAAAATTTTTTTTCACGGAGTTAAAATTGTGGAATTTTGTAACTTTGGCAATTTTTGCGTTTGCAGGATTTTAATTATGAAATAAATGCGTAATGTAGCTGTGCATTTTTGTGTTAATTTGCAAAACTTTGTGAAGATTTGTCAAAAATATTTTCAGCTTCATCACCTTATCTTCCCACAAGCCTGCCGATCTCAGGGTCAGTGAGAGACACTTGCTGAGAAAGAAACGTTTGGCAACTATTAAAAAGAAAAGTCTAGGTTTCCTTGGGCCAGTAGTTCTAATAGTTCAAAATTACCAAAAAAATGTTTTGTGGAGTACTATGTTTTAGTTGGAGTGATGCGGCTTCAATCATGCATGACCTGAAAATGGCAAAAATGCACTTATCCGCTTTTAGTGAATTATAGTTGTTTCTGAAAATCGGTGCTGATTCCTTTCTACAGAAGCATTTGCACACGTCATATACGATTTTCACTGAAAAGAAAAGCTTATCGGGACCCCCCAAAGTCTGTCCTTATCTGAACACACCCTATATGAATCAATGTCCTGAACAAGTACAAGTGTTTCAAACTTTATCTTGTTAAATTGGTGCCCATGTAGCCAATCTAGGAGCGAGCGAGATTCCAGCTTCTTTGACGGTTTTTATAGTTTGAACTTTACAGAGTTCTGTGTTCAACACTGCTTTTCTCATTGGCATGGGTGTTCGACACTATCATGTTTGTACCGTGATGACACTGTGTGTGCAAAATGAACAAGCGAGGTCACAACACGTGCATTGGTACAGTCACAGTGGGTTTCGTGATGGTGAAAGCTTCTTCTATTGTTCCGATTCCACAGAATAATCATTTACGATAAGCTACTGTATGCCTCCCCTGTGGAGTTTTATAGAAAGCAAGGCCAAATTGACATTTAGCATGTACCAGGGATAGATTCTGTGTGGCTCAGTAAAATATTTCCAATGTTAGCCAGAGTCGACAGCTATGGAGAATTCTTTTTATATCACCGAAAATATTCAGCCGATTTGAAAAATTCGTTCAGACAAGCCTTTTCAAATAAGTAACACGCTCACTACAATAAAAATTTCAATTTCCATAAGAAATGTTTTAGGGCCCCTCAAGCTTTTTGCAGATGCTCATGTACCGTAATATCAATAATTATGAAGGCCACCTTTGTCCGACTGTATCCCTTAGCAAAATAGCGTTGTGAGCAGTGACAAATGTCATTGAAGACAATAAAATCTGTATTAATAACCGTGACAAGGATAAAAGTACCCTTAGACTGTGTAAATAATTCGAGGGAAAAAATGGGAAAATGCAGCCATTTTGTTTCTGTGCCTAAGCAAAGCAATTTTCGGGTGCAAGGTGGGCTGGTCGGTTTGTTGGCTGACCTGAGAAACAACAGAATGTGTAGCATTTTATCTAGCAGGCTAGACCACCTGTCCAGCCAGCTCCCAAAAAGTTGTTCGGCGAGTGGCTGGGTTCGTAGTTGGCTGAAAATGTTACCTGTGCACATAGTTGAGAGCACAAGCAAGGCAGCAGTATATGCATGATGATTTATTTAAATAGAAAGAAGGTGGCAGAGTTGCAAATCACTGGTCATTTTGGTTCACTTTGTAATTACAGTTGGGAACACAGTGAAGCTGAATCAATTTTGCAGTCAATTAATGATAAATTGAAGCAATTTAAAAGGTCAAACCTTCAATCTCTCCCCACCCCTTCTGTAAGCAACATGCCAATGTCAGCCTCTCCACTATGATGCCAGTAGTGGTCGCTTTTCGCTGGAGTTGAGCAACTTTGTTTTTGGTGTTGAAGACTTGAGCCATTTTTTTAATCGCGTTTTGTATTGCACCACAGTTTTCACCATGTCACCCAAGAAGTGAAGGAGTAATTGCTGTTTCAGAAGACACATAATGAGATGTATATATGCATTGATTCATATTGTTGCATTCAATTTCTGGTTGTGCAATAAAAAGGCATCTTTTTCATAAAAGAAGGGCTATCTTCATTACTTTTTGATACTCTGAGTGTTTCAGAGATCAAAGGTCATTTACAGTAAGCACATATTTCACAACTGCACTGTAAAACGTAGCTTGCATTGGACCTATTGTATAACGTATACAAGACGATATATTTTTTATTTAATTATTAAACATTTGTTTAAATGATAGAAATGGCAGTTCCAGTGCCTGAATTTTCTACGCACTATGTGGTGCACTTGTTTAACTTGAAATGATCTGAAGGAACTACTGTCAGCTGAATTATTGGCACAAAATCGCTTCAAGAGTTATTTCTCACAATGATCTCACAGTCATACATTATTAATGTATTATTGGTCATGTAACCCCCCTGAAACAATGCTTCACTGAAGAGTCTGTAAGGTACAGTGAATAAATAAACAAATTACTGCACAAGGAAACATGCACCTCTTGCAATGGCAACAGATTTCTTTTAAATTTCAATCCATAGGCTTCTTGTACTGGTCTGCATTTGAGCTGTTTGGAGCTATATTAGCACCTAGGTGTTTTTTTCACTCGTAACCAGGTCAGAAACCTCTTACTCTTATTGGTTTTCTATCTGGCGGAAACAAACACTTCTCAAGGAGTGCAAATTGCACTGGAGTGCAAAGATAGCGTCGCCTCTGCTGCAACTTCGGAATGGATGCCAAGTCCTCTGGCTCTCTCAAGGCAGGTAGCATCCTTACACTACAACACTGCAGTATCTTTTATGTATGCCACACATTTCAGTCAAGTAGATATATAAAAGCAGTTTTTTAAGATATATTAAAAGCAGTACATTTCTTCCGGTAATCCATTATTTCTGTGGTGGACATCAGGTGCATATATTTCAATTGCTTATGAACATGCACACACTTTGCTATTTAGATTTTTACATATTACTTTTAGAGGCCATGTAGGTAACAAAAGTCGAAGCTAGCTAGTCGTGAAAAATTTGTTAGTAGAAATCTTAACTGGCAGCAGCTTCGAGAAATGTGCATTGGAATTGAGTTACATGCAACATTTTCACCCGCTGAACAAGATAACTATGTGGGAGAATAGAAGTAGGATGCCAATGGATCTGGAATATTTTTTAACTGGTGCCACTTATGAAGCTTCTGTCAAATAGATATTCTTCCTGCATGAGCTAGGTGCAGTCTGGCAGTCACATGATGCCATAGTAAAAAAAAAGTTTAGCTGTAACTTTTGTCAGCATGTTCATTAAGAATTTGAAAGTATTTACTGGGACTAAAAATACTTTGAAAAAAAAAAGTCAATTCACCATATCTGAGAAAATATGTATTATCTGCATAAAATAATTTTAAAAAATTTAATTATGGAGTTTTACGTGCCAAAACCATGATCTGATTATGAGGCACGCCTGGGGGACTCCAGAAAATATGGACCACCTGGGGTTCTTTAACATGCACTGAAATCTAAGTACACTGGTGTTTTCGCATTTTGCCCCCATCGAAATGCGGCCACCGTAGCCACGATTCGATCCCGCGACCTCGTGCCTGCATAAAATAATTTTAACACCATTATAGATACTAAGTAGTCTATTTGTTCATGACAGTACACATTTTGTTACACTAGTTTGGATGGCTATCACAAGACATTTGTTGAATGCAATCCTAAAACTACCAGAAATGTGCATACAGCAAGCACCAGGGTATTACTAAAGATTCTCTTTAAGGAAGAAAATGTACAGGGTGCACGACAAAACAGCCATTGCCCGATACACACTTCAAGCTGTGTTAGACTTTAGCATTGGACAGGCCTCCACTTGAGATTGTAGTTAATCCAAATGTTCTGTGTAATGTGCTGTGCATGCGCATTTTGTGCAGGTGGTGCTTGTGGCAGAGCAGCCTGCGTGTTGAATGCTGTGTGCATATCTTAACTGGTTCTTGCTTTCTTTACCACTGTATGAAGTAGAGATGTAAAAAATACAGCGGGAAGTGCGCAAACACATATGCAAGCAAGCCCTAAGCATACGCAAAGTTAATTCAACTACCAACTGAATTTTCTTTCACAGTACAGGTCTTTTTTATGACACTGACCCACCATGATCAGCTAAGCCGTTCTGCTGCTAAGCATGAGACGGCAGGATTGACTGGCCACGGCGGCTGCATTTCAATGGAGGTGAAATGCAAAAACATCAGTATGCTGCCTGCATTATAGTGCATGTTAAAAAAGCTTAGGTGGTAAAGAGTATTTTTTTCTGGGGTTTTACATGCCAAAACCACTTCTGATTATGAGGCACGCTGTAGTGGAAGGCTCCGGATTCATTTTGAACACCTCCGGTTCTTTAATGTGCACTATAACGCAAGCACACTGGCGTTTTTTCATTTCACCTCGATAGAAATGCGGCCACGGCGGCCGGGATTCGATCCCGCGATCTCGTGCTCAGCAGCGCAACGCCCTAGATGACTGAGCCACCCCGTTGATCAGGTGGTCAAAAGTAATGAGGAGCCCTCCACTACGGCATGCCTCTTAATCATATCTTAATCGTGTTGGCACGTTAAACCCCCAAATGATTTTTTTTAAAACACTGGAGGTGCACATGTGTATCATTCATTTTACTATAGCATTCAGGAAAGTAAATCCTGTGTCGTACAATGAAAGTGATGTATTGCTGACACACGTTTCCAATTTCTTGATTTGAAATGCTTTGAGGGCCTCTCTTGCCGCTGACTCTCTGACCCTTCTCACTGTGTTCAATATGAACCAACTCTCCCAGTGGCTATAATAAAGAAGGCAATGAGTTGCACTTCGCTAATAAATAGAAGGAATGGGTGGAATAGCAGGTCAGAACCATACTATTGTTGGGAACCTGTTCACCTATCTGTACAAAAGATATTCTGTGTCTCTCTCTCTGTGCTACAAGTAAATTATTTGCAGGGGGAACACTTGAAACAGGGGGTCACTTTATTCCCCGTGGCACCTGTGCAGCACTTTGAGTGGGAAGTATGCATTTGACCCTTGATAAGCACCGGAAGATGGCTGCTCGATCCCCTTCAGAACATGTTTAAGAAAATCCCCTTCAGAACACCACTCTGGGGCTTAGTCACATCAGTCCGCTGTATCGTGTGCTTTGAATGCATTTTCACAAAAGCATCGCATAAAAGTGGATGCAGAACACCTGCAAAAAAAAAAAAAACTTTGTGTGGGACAACTTTGCAGTAGACAATTACAAAGTCCAGTGGAGCTGCTGTGTAACACACATTACAATGATTAAAAAAGGATCCTTTTTTGTGGTTAGTAAATTTTTAATGTTGAGAGTACACTACTTGTACGATGGGAGCTTCAGGAGGCCCATGAGGGCCTAGGAAAAAAAGAAAATTTCATTCAGAAGCAAGCAACACTTTGGAACTGCTCAGGCACTGCACCCTTGCGTGGGTAACAGGCCTATGAGGCTATTCAGTTTAAACTTTCAGCCTTTGGAATGCGTGCTTTGTGAAAGGTCGAGCGTTCATTTTGTATTTGCACTACCAATTAACACTGCAATCGAATAATAACGCGTAGAAGATATTGACATTTGCTGCCTATGGAATTTGCTGACAGCAGTAGAGTAGATGTAACTCTGAATTACAGTAAAAATACACAAAAAATTGTTTTAAAAATATTTTTGCATGGCTTTGCCAGATAATGCACACTCATTGATGATGCATACAGGTCAACATCAAACAATTTTCGAGCATTTATTGAAGCGTTTGAAAATTATAAGAAACATAGCTATAAATGGGATTCAAACATCAAATAAAAGTAAAGGTATGACCTCTTCATACAAATGCGGTTCACAAAGTGCAAAACAGTGCAAAACGAGTACACTGTTTTTGTTCATTAACTTTAACACTGCCCCTCATATCTTTAAGCATACTTCGTAATTTTTGGCTCTTGTTTTAGCGTTTGCGATTATCACAAATGTGAATTCGCATTTGATTTCTAAATCGGTTATAATATAAAACCACATTCCGTTTCTGCACGACAGTAAATTTCGAAATTAGGAGGTATACGCACAGGAATTCAGCACCTCTGACTTTCGGAAAATCGCACTGCTGAAGTGGTCGACGGCTGATTCTACGCATATGATTCTGTAACTGTGAATTCGCGCAAGCCAAAATCGTACCTTGTGAAACGGGAATACAGGGGTGAAACATGGCGTGGGCAAAATTATCGAAAGATGAATAAAGCAAGAGACATTCTGTCCAGCGTTTACACCAGTAAAACATAGTCGCTACGTTTGATGCTGTTCTGAAAAAAAAAACTTAAAGCAGTAGCAAGCCACACGCGACGCATATTAAACTAGCGCTCGACGTCCAGGAAAAATAAAGTAAGACTTACCTTACAGCGCCTACATTCAGCGAAGCAGGGCAAGAGAACGGCGGGGCCCAAAGTGCTGAGCCAGCATCGCCCAGACGGAGCCCAGGCACACAGCGTGTTCCTAGTGCCCTAGGGGCGTAAAACCAAATACCTAGACGGATCTAGGGAGCGTGTGGCTTAACGCCTCGACCCTCAGCGAAAGAAGTACCTAGAAACCTGGTACGCGCGAGCGGCGCATGGCGGCGCAACGGTCGAGCGCTGTACGGGGGCTGAAATAGAATACGCTACCCGGAGCAAAACGCGCCCTCCTCCCCGCCCTCCCCCTGGAGCGTTGCGCGCGACGGAAGAAGGCGCGCTTCCTTCCCGCTTCCCTCCCTTGCATGCGTGAGATTGATCCGCGATCGCCGGTTCACCCTCGCAATATTTCACTTACACATGCAGCATACGGCGCGCAGCGACGATTTTATCACCCTTGGACTTTATACAAAACCTCAGGGTGACGCTGAAGGCAGAAATTCACGTGGATGTCCATATAATTTCTAGCGCACTAAAATTAAAACCTTATGACACTCCTAATTGAACGATCATGCTGCACACGATAACAGAAAATGGAAATGTTTGGTTGCATGAATCAAATTGCACCCAAGAAAAACATGCCCCACACTGTATGCCGAAAGAAAAAATAAATAGGGTCACAGGATCAAGTGGAACAGGCTCACAACAGGGTCAAACCATCATGTCAGGTCATCACGTGAATAAACACAAAAGAAGCCCACTTTGGTTGCAAGACACATAGTGTATAGAGAGGGGAAAAGTGACCAACTTTTAGCAAAGATGAAACAAAACAGCTAGATTGAAACAATCAAACTCGGTTTTTTACCTGGTATGAAAAATTATTTCATTTCTAACTTGGCTTTCTACCTTTGTAACGACGTCTAATAGTGCGCGACGAACGCAGACGGACAATGTATTTAAATCGCAACCATTACAGATTTCAGTTCGCTAGCGCACCAAGCGATGAACTTGACCTCGAATCGTACGTGCACGGTGCCGGAAAAGCACTGCTGACAAAAAGCACAATTGCAAATACCTAACAAGGCCCAGCCCGAAGGAACTGAAAAAGTTTATCTTACTTCCTTGGACAGCCGCACTGTTTGTAAAACTCCATCGCTTGCGCGAATTCCCACGTTTTTCTCGCAGTCAAAGCGCTGCCGCTGCTGTGTCATCTGAATGACGACTTTTTGTTCCCGGGTATAGCGGCCACGCAGCCGCTTCCACAATTTTTGGCAATCAGCAGCTGACACGCCGAGGCAAACAGACATTGCGTTCACACCCAATTCAATGCAAGGCCCGGATGCCGAAAAAAAAATATTTGCGGTGCTTCACAGTTCGACTTACCTGAGGCGAGGCAACACTCAGCATATATCGCTTCTCAAGCATTGTCTTTTCTTATCGTGTCCCGATACTCTAACCTGATAGACGCAGGGATACTGTCTGACAGCCCGTAGAATGCGCTAGATGAGACTGCCAGAAATTCCCTGCACGTTCATCGCGTCGTCATTGCAGCAGCCATCTTGCTCGACGAGACGCGGTACATTCTGGGTGACGAGGCTGGCGCGGAATGCATCATGTCGAATCTCGCGCTGGCTGGAGCCGGTAAACGCCCACAGACGACGGATACGTCGACCGCGCCTCGCGCCAGCCTGGGAGTGCTGCGTTTTCGCTGGCGTGACGTCGCGGTGCCGAGCGCGCACGCGCGTCAACGCTACGTCGGACTATTGGCCTTAACCGAACGAACGGCTGCTGTGAACTCTCTCGAGATCTCCAGATTATCGAGGCAGAAGCGTCACACTTCGCTGCGTTTGCAACGTGCCGCACGAGACCGATTGCCCGCGCCAGCGTATATATATCGTTAAATGAAAATACGTATAGAGCTGCGCTCAAATTTCGCATTAGGGAGTGTCGTAATGTTCGGTGAATTCTTTTTCTCACTGTTTTTATTGTCATCGTGCACCAGATGTGATCGTACTGCGTCTCATCTGGTCTGCATGTATCAATATGTAAACAAGCCTTTTGTTGCCGAGCATTCTCGTTTGGTCGTTAAGTCAGAATTCAGGCAGCCTTGAAATATAATAAAAAATTCTTGTGCCAACGATCAAGTACTTAAAGTGCTTGCGCAGTCTACACGCACGCCCACAAGGAGACAGGCAGGCAGCCGAAAGATGCATGTTCTCGCTAAATGGATTGGACAATCGAAACAATTCCGGAAAACCCGTCGCACGATAACTGCCGATGTTAATGCGACTAGTATACAAGTAATGTAGCAACACGCCGTATTGCTGAAAACACTCCTTATTTTTTTAATATTTAGTGATCACTATGATATTTCTTTCCATTGCTTCGGTATAATGAGACGTGCACTTTCCCCGAGATGGGTGCACTTTGCTATGGTCCTCGCTCGCTAGGGTCGGCCATAATCATGACGAGGACAGTATCACAACGACTTAGTGACGATGATGGATGGCGAAGGAGTGATGTCGATCGAACGACGTAGGCGTTGTGACGACGACGGCATGAGGAGAATCGGATGATGGTTCTGGCGTGATGATGACATCGCGACGACAACGAATGTATCACGGCGACTGTACGGTGACGACGAAATGCCATAACAACGGCGGTATAATCACGATTGAATGACGACAGTATGATTTGTATGTAATGACGAAGACGTTACTATAAATACAGCGAAGGAACGTCGTATGACGATGACCGCTGAAGACAGTTTGATGACGTTTCTAAAATGATGGCGATGGTACCGTCACAGTGTGACGATCACGGCATTAGGACAATCGGATGACGACGACCGCATGACGAGAATCGGATGACGAAACTATGATGACGACGATGTATCGACCACGATGACGTCTCGACGAGGGTAAGGAGGAATGCACCAAAGCAATAATATGACGGTGACACAGTGACAACGATGACATGGCATCGGTGGCCTAATTACGATTGCATGACGATAGCATAATTTCGATGGAATGACATCGATGGAACGACCATGGCAAGGTGGTACGGCAATGACGGCGTGACAACTGGATGAAGTTTCCGAAATGATGACGATGGCATGACAACTACTGTATGATGACTATGGCGTGAATAGGGTCGGATGGCAAAGCTAAAATAATGACCACGGAATGAGCACGACGACACCATAACCACGTATGCCTAGTGGCCCAAGCTAGTAGACAACTTGGATCACTGGGTCGGCGTGAAAAATAGATAAAGCCGCAATGCTCAGGATACGCACTGCACTTTAAAGGGCCTCTACCAGTTTTGGGCCATTTCAAACAAACAAGCGTAGCGTACACATGTCGCACTGACGATCGCGTCTGTTAAGTATTACGGTCGCCTCCCGATAGCACTGTAACAGGACAGTTCATTTCTTCTTTCTCCTCTAATACTGAACCAACTTGAGAAATTTCAGTAAAACGCTTCTTAGAGGGCATTTTACAGATTCTAGTGTGTAAGAAAAGTTTGCAATAGGGCTAAGTGAACTAAACTTTGAATGCGTTAGCGCAGAGGCTAATAGTTTCTGAGTGGCTGAGAGCTCAAGAAAACCTAGAAATATTTACTTAAATAGCCTAAAAGAGCGTTACTAACTTCAACATTATGTTTACAACACCATATACTATATAGCACAAATAATAGGCCTGCCCTCTACCGCGGACGTTCGTGATTGTTACGTTCACGTTATAACAATACTCGCGGAAGAACTTCTTGTGTTAAAATGGAAGCACGCGATATCTAACACTAACTATGCGCTTTTACTGTCCGTTAGGGTGACTAATCAGTTATGCTTTCGCACACGCAACCGATGCACTAATTTTTAGCCCTTGGGTTACCCCAGCATCCGATGAAATTTGCCAAGAGAGAAATGCGTCAGTGAATCAAATAGTATTCGTGCAGGCGATCGTTTTCTCGCAACATGAAGCAAGGACACCTGGTCGTTACGAATAAAATTCTAAAACAACTTGTTGGTGAAGTGAAATCAGTTGCCCGAACGGTTTTCTTGTACTCAGTGTGTTTACTGCGTACACCGTCCTCTCTGGTCGAGGATAACTCGAGGCGCCGTCAGATGCAAACAGCGAAGCAGGCTCGTAAGCCTCCATAGAAAAACAATAGAACTGTAGACGTGCGAAAGGAGCACTAAATTTATTAAAGAACGGCCGCACGTTCAATTTTGGAGTAGAGACGACGCCGGCGCTGCCACCGGAACACATGGTGACGTCGGCCGGATTGCACACGCTCCCGCCGCTATCAGTCACTGTGGGCCGTCGAGGTGGCCCTGCGCACGCCGGAAGCAGCAGCAGCTTCTACCGCCAAAGGCCCCCGCACCGGGATCGAGTCCCGGCTCGATGTTGTCGCGAGAGAGGCCTTGAGTCTCCAGCCAACGCAGGAGGCAGCACCTGGTGCCATGCTGTTGTCCGAGCGCGCGGGCGCGACGACCGTTGCGTCTCCAGTATCCGAGCCGCCGTCGGTTCTCGAGCAGGGAGTACACGGACGTGAATGGAGCATGCAGCCTCGGAGTTACGACCCACCCTCCGCTGACGCCCTCGGCGGCGCTCACGCTGGGCCCGCCGGCGGCCGTGGCATTCGGGAACACAGACTCACCGGCGGCTGCCTCAGACCCGATTCCTTTTTCGCCGGGGGCGGCACTCGGAAGCGATGAGTGCTCACTGCCTTCATCCGAGGGAGAAGCGCTCTCCATGGCGGTGCCTTGCGTGGCACCAGACGATTCCTGAAGCTCGTCGGAGTCCAGGTCCCCCTTGGAAGTTGGAAACATCGCAGTAACTGCGTGGCAGGATGGCGGCTCGGTGCAGAAGGGTCGCGTGCTGTGAGCGCGCAGCGAACACTGCAGCGCCCCCACGTCAGTTAAATTATCGACAGGAAAGAAAGATGAAGTGGCTGTTGAGAAAACAATAAACAACATTTGTCGTAACGTTTCTACTCGCGCCGTCTTTGCTTGAATGTTTTTGGCCTATATTCTTTATATTAGGTTAACTTTTTCTGAGGATTATATAGAGCAACTCTCTTCTACTTGGCCAATTTAGGCGTTTGTCTTATTCAATTGCTCGCTACAGAGCTAATCCCCCTCGCGGATATGGGCCGTATTTGTAAGGACGCGATTCATCAACATAAAACTGTCACTCTGTAGTCGACACATCAACCGCGGTGTCGGGGGAGGGGAGGGTGGAAAAAGAAATGAAAAAGGGGCCAGAACATAGAACAAAAAAACAACATAATCAAATAGTTGCATGCAAGACGAACGTGTGACGAGCGACGTAACGAAACATCTTAGGCGTAAGGTTACTAGACCTGAAAATATCGGTGTGAATTAGAAAGCAAACGGGAGTAGCCGATATTACAATGATGTTTATTTGCATCAGTACATGACGCGAGGGGCATGCAGAAACACCTGCCACATGGACAGCTTGACGAGCCGCAGGCCCCCGCATTAGCGTTTGCGCGACGTTAGCACACACAGAAGCAGTACATCATTGTTTGCAAATGCCATTTGCACAAAATTAAGCATCGCGAACCATGCAAAGCAAATGAAGAAAAAAAAATTTGTCCTAACAACAGGGCATATTAAAAAGAAAAAGAAAAAAAAGCATCTCCAACCAATAAGGACAAATAAGCAATGGTAGGCATAACGGTATCGCAACTGTTCGAAAAAACACGAGGGCGAGAAAGATATAATAAAAAAAAACACAAGCCGTAACAATAACATTTCTCATACAGACTAAACAAACGAAAGAACCAAGAATATACAATGGGACTAGTTAGTTCCGATAAGGGGAAAAATTGCGAAAGCCAGGGGAAAATAATCTAGTGCAGGCAGAAATAACTATACAGAGCTTTCAAAGAGGTATTTTCCAATCCATTGGTTTCGTTGTGCAATTTATTCAGTAGCCTTGGCAGAATGTTACGAAGAGTTTGTTGTCGGTATGTTGTTGTAACAGTTTCCACTTTCCAAAACTCTCTCGTCCTTGTCGTATATGCTGTAATGTTGATTTTTAGATCCGCCAGTGTTCTTAGAAAGCTGACTCCATTTTTTATTTCTTGTTTGTATACTCTACAGAGCCGATAATCGTACATAATGGCAATTGGCATATAATATTTTATGAAAAAAATCACGTGTATGAACATATTTTGGAACGTTTTCTACGACTCGTAAGAATTTTTTTTTGGCAGTACATAAAGTTTTTCCAAATTTCCCTGTGTGGTAGTAGCCCAAACTAAGTGACAGTAGTTTAGACTAGAAAGATTAGTTAGTTATGTAGGGTTTAATGGCGCAAAAGCGACTATGGCTATGATGCGCCAGCCACAATACAATGCTCAATCAATGAAATGAATAAAAGGATTAAGACCTTCCTTTACAGTTTATTTACAAGACTCGTGGCCTCTAAAAACCTAAAAACGTCATCAATGGGTACTGGTGCATGCTCTGATAGTAATAAATGTGGATGAAATGGTGTTAGTGTTTTGTTTAGTTCGCGAAAATAATTCTGTCTTTCTTTCTCGAACGCCGGACATGTCATTAAAATGTGATTCGCACTGAGAGGTTCCTTGCATTGTTCACACTGCACTTGTTGTTCTCCTCTTAGTAAAAAGTTGTGGGTAAAGTGTGTGATGATGATGTATGGTGCTTAATGGCGCAAGGGCCAGATATGGCCAAAGAGCGCCAGGCCGGTGTTTATGAGTTGACAATGGAGCAATGAATTGCGAAAGGTAGATGTGTCGTGGCTGTAAAAGGCCCTAATAACAATCGCTGTAAAATGCGTAAAATGTATACGTAATAAAATTATGGCAATGGCTAATGAGGTGCACTGTGATCACGAAAGAACAAATTGCAAGATAATGACGATAGGCGAAAATATATCACAGATAAATCTTTTTTTAAAAGCACTACTTTGACAGACCCTTTGAAAACGTAAGGGCCTGGAGGCGCGTGCTACGCAAAACTACTGTCGCGGTGACATCCTCTGAAGAGAGGACGCGCTACGAAACTGGGCAAATAACATGCAGTACAACATCGCTCAGAAAATCCAGAACAGCTTTAGTGCTAAACAGAGGTTCGTCGCCAAGAAACATAGCAGGGTGGAGAGGGAGACGGTACTGGTACGCTAAAGGGAAGTTTCTTTTTCTCTCTCTTTCGGCTTCCCTGCACTCCACGAACACGTGTAGCACGGTAAGCCTCTCTCCACATCTACCACAGGTTGGAGGCTCGTTACCAGTCAACAGAAAATTGTGAGTTCCATATGTGTGTCCTATTCTGAGACGGCAGAATAGGACATCAGTTCGTCGTGTTTTAGTTGTACAGGGCCAGAAACCTAACTGTGGCTTAATCAAGTGGAGCTTATTATTTGTTTCACTGTCCCACATGCGTTGCCAGTGGCTTCGCAGTCTCGTTCGCAAAAAAGGCTTGAGATCTGTGGCGGCAATGGTACTGCTAAGATTGGTAGCTTGAGATGTAATTGATGTGGCCATTTGGTCTGCTAGCACATTACCCTCGATGGATCTATGACCAGGAACCCAGCATATTGTCACATGTCTGCCAGATGAGTAGATATTGCACAAATATGAGTAAAGTTCAATAAAAACAGGATTTTTGTGTTTCCTTAAAGACATTAGTGCCTTTACGCACTTAAGGAGTCCGTGAATATTATTGCCTTCTGTAGTTTTAATTTCTTAATGTGTTTAACCACACACAGTACTGCAAAGGCTTCCGCAGAGAAGATATTTGTATATGGGTTTCATACGTCTGATTCAGAAAAAGATGGACCGACAGCCGCGTAAGATGCGCCAGCATGTGACTTCGACGCGTCGGTGTAGAATTCAGAGCAAGAGTATTTCGATTGGAGTTCACGGAAATGCATTGCGATTTCGAGTTCAGGAGCGTGCTTTGTGACCTCTACAAAGGATATATCACATTCTATCACCTGCCACTCCCAGGGCGGTAACAGCTTACCTGGAGGCATTAGACAGTGTTCGAGAAGTGGGACATCCATTTCTTCGCTAAGTTCTCTCACACGCAGTGAGAAAGGACGTCTCATAGAGGGTCGGTTATGAAAAAGTGTAGTACATGACAAATCGTTAACAGTTTTATAACACGGATGTTCATGATTAAATTGGACTTTGAGGAAATACGTGAAGCTGATGTATGATCTCTGCAGATGGAGTGACCATTCATTCGATTCTACGTATAAGCTTTCAATAGGGCTTGTTCAGAAAGCACCGGTGGCCACGCGGATACCTAGACGGTGAACGGGATCTAGCATCTTTAGTGCGCTTGGGGCGGCAGAGTGATATACTACAGCCCCATAATCTATTCGCGAACGAATCAGACTCTTATAAAGCTTCAGTAGACACTTCCTGTCGCTGCCCCATGTTGTGTGAGATATAATCTTCATTAGGTTCATGGTTTTTAGGCATTTTTCCTTGAGATACTTTATCTGGGGAATGAAGGTGAGCTTAGAGTCAAGTATGATGCCTAAAAACTTGTGTTCTTTGTTCACAGGTATTTGCTGTCCATACAGTTCTAAACAGGGATCTGGTATCAGGCCTCTCCTTCTCGTGAAAAGAACACAAGAACTTTTGTGGGGGTTAACTTTAAACCCGTTTTCATCTGCCCACTTGGATATCTTGTTCAAGCCCTGCTGTACCTGTCTCTCGCACACTGCGAGGTTACAAGACTTGAAGGCTATTTGTATGTCGTCCACGTAGACGGAATAAAAAATTGCCGGTGGTAATGAGGCGCGGAGTGTGTTCATCTTAACGACAAAGAGTGTGCAGCTGAGCACGCCTCCCTGGGGTACACCAGTTTCCTGTATAAATGGACGTGACAATACATTGCCGATTTTGACGCGGAAGGTACGATTAGACAAATAGCTTTCTATTAGGCTTAGCATATTGCCATGGATGCCCATTCGCGACAAGTCTCTCAAGGTTCCGTAACGCCACGTTGTGTCGTACGCCTTCTCCATATCGAGGAATATCGATAAGAAAAACTGCTTATGTACAAATGCGTCCCGAATATTTCCTTCAATGCGCACAAGTTGATCAGTTGTGGATCGCCCTTCTCTAAAGCCACACTGATAGGGATCAAGCATTTTGTTCAGTTCAAGGAAATGTATGAGGCGTCGATTAACCATTTTTTCAAATAGCTTGCACAAGCAACTTGTGAGAGCTATGGGACGGTAACTTGCCGCCAAGGAAGGATCTTTACCCTGCTTCAATACAGGGACCACAATCGCTTCTTTCCATGCGGATGGAAGATATCCGGCAGCCCAAATAGTGTTGAGAAGTGCCAGTAGTGTTAGCTGTGTATCAGTGTGCATGTTCTTAATCATGTCATACATGACTCTGTCAGGTCCCGGTGCAGAGCTCTTACATGCGATCAAGGCAGCTCTCAACTCGGCAATAGTGAAAGGAAGGTTATACGGTTCGTTCTGTCGACATTTGCGTATGAATGGCTTACATTCTTCTATCTGTTTGTATTTAAGGAAGGATTTCGAATAATGGATTGAGCTTGACACATGCTCAATGTGCTCCCCAAGACAGTCTGCCTGGTCCTGCAACGTATTCCCCTGGTCATTAACCAGAGGCAACGGATGAATTTGTTGCCCCTTTAGCTTTCTTAAGCCATTCCATACTTTTGCCTCCTGTGTGTAGGAATTTATACCCGAGAGAAACCTCACCCAGCTTTCTCTCTTTGCCTGACGTCGTGTCCGCCTTCCCTGCGATTTAGTCTGTTTAAATTGAATGAGATTTTCAGCATTTGGAGATCTACGCAATATGCCCCATGCCTTATTTTGCCTTTTTCGCGCCTGTCTACAGTCTTCGTTCCACGTCTTTTAAGTGAACCACCATTCGTTTGTGGGATACACTTTTCAGCAGCATCAATAATAAAAGCGGTAAAATATGCGACAGCATCATCGATACTAAAATTGTTTATAAAATCTCGTGGTAAATAAGTTGATTCTTTAAAATGCTCCCAATCAGCCGACGCTAATTTCCATCGAGGAATGTTGGGAGGGTTATCATTCTGCATTATTAAGCTGAGAGTTAGAGGGAAGTGGTCACTTCCAAAAGGATTGTTAGGTACTTTCCATTCAAGGACAGGCAGAAGAGAAGCTGATCCAACTGCAAGATCTATCGATGAATACGAATCATGTTGGGCGTTGTAATATGTCGGCTCCTTCTTATTAAAAAGGCAGGCACCAGAGGTCAGAAGGAAATTTTCGACGAGTCGACCTCTCGCGTCACAACGCGAGTCTCCCCACAAGGTGTTGTGGGCATTAAAATCACCCACAAGTAGATAGGGTTCCGGAAGTTGATCAATGAGGTTATAGAAATCTGTTTTTATGAGGTGATAGTTTGGGGGAATATATATGGAGCAAACAGTTACCAACTTATTGAAGAGAACTGCCCTAACTGACACTGCCTCAAGGGGTGTTTGTAAGGCTACCTGATTACAAGCTACAGATAACGATTGCTACACCGCCGCATGAGCCGTTAGCGTCGTCACGGTCTTTTCGAAAGATGGCGTGCTGACGAAGAAAGTGTGTTTGTGTGTGTTTCAGGTGTGTCTCTTGAACACACAGCAATTTTGGATTATGTTTATGTAGGAGTTCCTTAACGTCATCGAGGTTGTGGAGAAGACCCCTGACATTCCAATATAGTATTTGTGTATCCATAGTGAAAGTGTTTTGTGCTGTGTGTTTAAGAGGGGAAATCTGTGTTAGCCCACAAGGCCCTTTCCGGGCCCCGTGATGCGGGTTTTGTCTTTCTTGGCGCGCTCTTGAGAGCTGCGCCGATCCTTCGGCGTCTGGGACGCCGGTGAACTTGATGTATCCATCACCTCCGCCGAGGCGCTGGATGCCCGCTCGCGGCGTACGCTCGCGGGTATTTCGGGCTTCTCTGACCGAGCAGAGGCCCTAGGTGTCGTAGAGCCCGCAGGCACGGAGGACTGCTGGCTCATTTTGCTGGGTAGCGGAACAGTGTTGGCTGATACCGCCGAGGGGGCTGACAGCTTGACTGCCGGCACACTAGGTGTGACTCGGACGGCCGCCGAAGTGACGCTGCCCCCCGCCGCGTCACATCAACGTAGGATGGTTTCGATGGGTTGTGAGTCATGAAAAAACGTCTTCGTGCTTCTTGGAAAGAGATATTCAATTTGACCTTGAGTTCGATTACTTCCTTTTCTTTTTTCCATGATGGACACGATCGCGAATAAGCCGGGTGGTCTCCATCACAGTTAACACAGTGTGTATCAGAAGTGCAGACGTCAGAGGTGTGCTCATTTGAGGCACATTTTGCACAGGTGGAGCGCCCACGGCAGCTTTGAGATCCATGCCCAAACCGCTGACACTTGAAGCATCGGCGCGGATTTGGAATGTACGGTCGTACGCGAACTTTACACTATCCAGTTTCGATGTATTCAGGCAGGTTGCTGGTTCCAAAAGTGATAATCAAGTGCTTAGTTGGGATTTCCTTGTCGTCACGTCTTAGTTTAATCCTTTATACATTTACTACGTTTTCATCTTTCCACCCCTCAAGCAGTTCAGTTTCAGTTAGTTCAAGCAGGTCGATTTCCGAAACGACACCACGGACAGTATTCATGGACCTATGTGGACTCACAGAAATAGGAATGTCCCCGAATGCAGCATCGTCAATTTGGTGTGTTGCAGCTTGTCACGCACCTCCAGCAGGAGGTCGCCGCTTGCCATCTTTGTTATTTTATAGCCAGGGCCTATGGTGTCTGTCAAGCATTTTGATACAATGAAGGGGGATATCATTCGGACAGTCTTCGTTACATGCTCACTATGTATGACGTGATACCTGGGAAATGTTTCTTTCTGTTGTAAAAAGAACTTGAAAGTTTCATCGGTGCGCCCCCTCTTAAGGGAGCGATCAGGGAGTGCAGGAAAATTGCTAGCCATATTGATGCCACAGTATTCGGCAGGCATGCCAGCCACCCACCACGGAGCCCAACTAAGGGACGCGACAGGACATGAATTATTCAGTTCTGATCACGCCAGCGGTACATGCCCACTATAATAACCCAATATGAATAACCTAGGTTGGTTATGTCACACAAGGTTAACCCTCGCTGCCTGAAAAATCGGAAGTGATACAGAAATAAGTAGAGGACAGGAAAGGGAGAAAGTCAGAGGGAAAGACGAAGATCGAAGAGAAGGACAGGAAAAGGCAACTACCGATTTCCCCCGGGTGGGTCAGTCCGGGGGTGCCGTCTACGTGAAGCAGAGGCCAAAGGAGTGTGTTGCCTTTGCCGAGGGGCCATGAAGGTCCAGACACCCGGCTTCAGCTCAACTCCCAGGATCCACTTTTCCCCGGACACGGCTAAGCCACGCACGGTTACACGCGGGAGGGTCCAACCCTCGTGTGCTCGGGTACGTGGTGGCGCAACTCACCAAACGCCTGCTTGCGCAGACGCCCCTGCGGGAGGGGTAAAGTGTGTGTGTCCTATAGGAAGACGACATAAAATCACTTCAATAAAACGTTCTTCTTGGTGGTAACATAGCTTCCATTCTTGTAGAATAGGCTTAATGGTTTGAAGTTTGTTATGTGCCCTGGAGTCCCTAGAAAGAAACAGTGTTGAAAATCAGCATCATTAATTTTGTTGGCAGTATATGACGGTTACGGTAAACAAGCCCTATTGTTTGAGATAATTTTGTCGCCAAGGCGTTTACATGCATATCCCATGATAAGTTTTCTTGGAAAATAACACCTAGAGTTTTAAAGTATGGAACAATATCGATAGGCGTTAAATTTAGCAATATAGGCGTATTAATTATTACGTTTTTATTTTTGCTCCGGAAAACTATTGCTTTTGTTTTGTTTATTTTAAGACTATTTTTACATGTCCATTCATGTAATCTTTGAAGGATTAAGTTTGCTTCCTCAAGTAATTCATCCGCCGACTTTCTTATCAGAAATATGCTAGTATCATCGGCGTAAATTATATAGTTTGCCTTGATACTCATACTAATGATATCATTAATATATAAATTAAAGAGGAAGGGTCCCAAATTACTGCCTTGTGGCACGCCACAAGAAACAGGCAGTGGACTAGAGAGTTCATCATTAATACCGACCCTTTGCTTGCGGTGTTCTAAATAACATGTGATGAGGGATGCAGCCTTGCCGCGGTAGCCATAACGTAGGAGTTTCCTAATAAGAAGTGAATGATTAACACAACCAAATGCTTTTGTAAAATCTACAAACAACCCCAGAACCAGCTGTCCCTCATCAAATGCCCTTGAAATTAACTCTTTCTGAGAAAGTAAGGCACACTCCGTGCTGAGACCTTTGCGAAAGCAAAATTGGCATTCATTTAGAAGGTTATGTTTTTGCGCAAAATCCATAAACCGATTTAAAATTACTTTTTCAAGTACCTTCGAGAACGTAGGGAGGATATCCTTGTATTGTATTGGACGATAGTTGCTCATGTCATTTTTGTCACCTTTTTTATATAGGACACTAATGCGAGCTTCTTGCATTTTACTGGGAAAAATAGCCTGATTGAGACAAAGGTTGAAAATATATGCAATGCATGGAGCCAGAATATCAACAACGTATTTTAAAGGTTTTATCAGTAACCCGTCAATATATTTCGCACTGCTGTTGTTTAGATTTTGAATTATGAGGCTTATTTCGTTTTCATCCACAGGTTTAAGGAAAATAGTGTTGCTGTTAACCGGAATGTTACTAAGATCATTTGGTAGCATAGGCATATTACCTGCACTTGCGAAATATGTATTAAATGTATCTGCAAGCCGCTTCCCAGATAATTCTATGCCATTATTATCTAATTTAAGAAGCTTACTGATAGGCGGATGATGCCTTAATACAGAGTTGAGCCTTTTCCACATAATCTCAGAGCATCCAGCAGCTGTTGCAAAGAAATTTGCAAAATATTCTCGTCTAGCTTTTTTTTATATCTTTATCTAGGCGATTACGGCACACTTTGAATTAGCGGAATAATTCGATATCTTTAGTTGAAATAAATTTCCCATAGAGAACTTTTTTATGTGCGATTCGTCTGCGAAGCTCAGAGTTAATCCATGGCTTCCGAATTTTTTGCTTGGCTTAACGCGCACTGAGGGAAAGCTAGATTAATAAATCGATTTGAGAATGTGAAGAAATTTTTCGTAGGCCCCATTTGCTTCGTTGAATTTATATACATCATCCCAACAAACATTTTCTATTTGTTCCCGAAATATGGACAAACTGCGTGGGGTAATTTTTGCATCTGCTGCATTGGCTGCGTTAGCTTTTCCCGTACATGCCCTTTGGCGCAAATAAATATAGGTAAGTGGTCGCTGAGGTCATAGGCAAATACACCCGCCTTAACTTTTTCAGGGGTGATATTTGTAAAAAAATATCAATTAAAGATGATGAATTTTCAGTAACTCTAGTGGGTAAGTTCACTAAACCATTCATTTTCAGTAAAATATCTAATTGTAAAGTTTGGGAATCGTTTTTCATCATATTAATATTGACGTCCCCGCCGTAAATTAAATTCAAGCCGATTTTTAGTAACTCAAAGATTTCTTCTAATTTATCAAAAAATTCCTAACCCTGCCACTGGGAGGGCGATAACATACTATAATAACGGTGTTATGCATTTTTATTGCTAGAACTTCATAGTCAGTTGTTATTGCAGAGAGTTCGGGCAGTAATTCGCATTCGAATACTTCCTTTACCAGGATGCATACTCCGCCTCCGCAAGAGTATGACCGATTTAAGTAGAAGGTACTGTAATTTGGGATACGGAAAATATCTGTATCGTTCATCGACCATGTTTCTGTTAACAGTATCGTATCAAATGATTGCCTTTGCTGTTCAAAAAACGAGTAGAGGTCGTTTTTTTTATTTGAGAATGAGCGGGTGTTCAGATGAAAGCATTTAAAGGATTGCAGAATTTTTTTACCTAAATGCTGACTGAATACTTGTGACAATATGTAAGTCTCCCCACTTGCACAAGTCATTGTTATCAAGAACTGTTTTTAAACGAGCTTATCAAGATCCCTCGCGGTAGAAACAGCCACTGCGCGTTCACCGTCTGCTTTTCGGACAAGAACACGGCTGTTGCTATGCCACACATATTTGTAGTTCGCTCGCTTCGCCCATATCTTTGTCTCAAAGAGTAAATCACGGGTCCTTTTTGTCACGTTTTTAAGCAGGAATACATCGTCTTTCGATTCACGCAACTTCTTTCTGCTTTTCCACCAGCGGTCCCTACCGGCTTGTTTCGCGAAGCGACAGATTATACCCGGCATCTTTTCTTTTTTTGACGGCAGCCGGTGAACTGAAACAACGTCATTTTCTGAGAGCTGTGGAAGTTCGAGCATCATGGTTACTTTGTTTAGCTTTTCGAGCAGGTTTTCTTTTTCAGAGTACTGAATCCCATGAAATTCCAGGTTTAAGCGACGGCTCCTCCATTCAAGTTGGTCAATTTCAGCTTGCAGCTGATTGACGTCACTCTCGTTTCCTTCAAGCCTTTCGGTTCTGAGTTTTAGTTCCTTGATCTCATTTTCATTTCGCTCTGTTCGTTGTTGCAGTTCATCGTACTGTTCGCTCAGAAATTGTAAAGTATCTTCAATGCCTTCAACTACCTCTCGGAGTGGCAACAGCTGGTCAAGCTTTCCGTTAATTGTCATTAACAACTGCCGCACGTCCTGCGCGTCAGAATCATCACAAGATTTGTTGGGTTGCTCACGTAATTTCTGTCTTCTACAAGACGTGCAGCGCCAAGCCAGGCGGTATGCATCTCCTTTTGAGCTAATTGCCGTGTCTGAGGTTCCTGAGCATTTTCCGGTGTGAAATTTAGAAGTACAGTCACTACATTCAATGGTAGAGTCTAAAACAGTAAGCGTTAGCTCACAAGTGGCACATATCACATTGCAGGACATGGTCACAATTTGGCAGCAGCAGCAGCAATAGGGAAAAAAGTACGAAGTATAGAAATACTAACCTGCAAAAAGGCAGGTTGTTACTTGGACGATGCTTCTTCAATGCTGCCGCTGCCGCCAATGTGAAAGCAGGCCTCAATTTCCACTATTTTATAGCTTGCTCTTCGACGGTGACGCTTGAAGACTGCGGCAAGGTCGATCCACATAGGTCGCGAAGCTTCGGGCGAAAAGCGGTTCAGAACCAATTGTCACCGACATCAGCAAGGGTGGTTATGGGAGCAGCGATTGAAGCGCGACTATGTTTGGAGGGAATAAACACTGGGAAAGAAAAAAAAAAAACGTTTTTAAATTAAAGCGAGACGCAGTTAGATTTATTCAACGAAAATAAAATTCCTTATTCATTTTATATATGCATAGCGAGAAAAGATACAACTGTATTTTACTAGATCATTATCAATATATACCTTTTTTCAGGGCCCACCGTGAGAGCGCCCATCGATAGCAGCGGGCGTTGACGCCGCTATCACTTGCAATGCCATGCAACTCTTGGAGTGCGTGGAAAGGGGCACTCGCAAAGTTCACCTGTGTTACAATACGCCCCCGTCACATGTGTTGTATTGCATGTCGACGTTTGTCTGAATTAGGTGACGCGGGTAGTTTTAGTGTTTCTTAACCTGTGCAGTCAAAAGTAGTGAGTTGCGACCGTAAGATACTTGTTTAGTTGTTTTCGTGCAACAGCGCTGGCCGACGGGCTTGGCGTCCGACGAAAGTACGAGCACTCTACGCAATCTACGCCCAAAGTGTTCGTCGGCCTCCAAAGAAAGTATGTTCTGTGCAGCGATGCGATTTCGACACCCGTACGGCTGATCTTTTCCGGCATCGCTTTTCGCGCTGAAAACTCGGAAAGCCCATGAAGTCGAATGGCGGGGCATTTGAATATACAGCTCTAATGGCAGGCCTCCGAAAACAAATTTCGCGCCTATGAGAACAAAATGACGTCATTTTTGTTTTTGACGGATATGACGTCAAATAATTTTTTCTTCCGCCGGAATTGTTCCCTCCTCACACAGATGGCGCTAAGCCCCATGAACCGCCGGTAAGCAACCATGTTTTGAACGTATGGGCTTCTATGGAAGCTTCGCTACCAGTATATCTACCTTGACTGCGCGGCGTGATCCGGACAAAGAGGGCTTGCAGCAGAGACGCTCGCCGAGCTACGCCCACAAAGACTGAAGCAGGCACGGCAGCGACGTCACAGGACAGCCGACGTTATCTGCAAAAAGGCAGGTTGTTACTTGGACGATGCTTATTCGATGCTGCCGCTGCCGCCAATGTGAAAACAGGCGTCGATTTCCACTACTTTATAGCTTGCTCTTCGACGGTGGCGCTTGATGAAGACTACGGCGTGATCCGGACAAAGAGGACTTGCAGCAGAGACGCTCGCCGAGCTACGCCCACAAAGAAAGTCGTCATTAGAAACTAAAGAAAAATAATACGTCAAACTATATTAAAGGACTAGGATTCTGTAATCACGAATTCGTGATTCGTTACAAGAATATAGCTTTTGTATAAGCGAGAAAATGAAGAAAAATGGAAAATCTGAGTGGCGCCGCCTGTTGTGGACTATGATATTTCTCTCTTATTTTGACGTCAGTGTTCTGGGCGGCTGGCGCCCCCACCAAGCCAGGAGACGAGATGCGTTACAAGCGAAAAGCGAGCAGCGGAAGACGAGCCCGCTCGCACTGCGCGCAGGAAAAGAGGAAGTGGGGCAACAAGCGATAGGCGCATACTGCTAGCCGACGCAGCCGGTTCGAGGAACGCCGCCGATGCGAGCTGAGAGGGCAGTGTCTTATTCGCAGAAAGCGGCAGAGCAGAAGGTGACGTAGAGATTAGAAGTTCTCAATTTCGGCGCGGGCGATTCGAATTGAGAAGCGGCAGCGACTTTCGGTTGCAATTCTCTACGCAACAACGCCACATATTGTCGTGAAGAAAATGATGGTAGACTTCTCGACAGACAAGCTGTCAATTCAACTCCACTTAATATTTTCCTTTCGTGTACCTATAAGAGGAAGAAATTGGGCCCGGTAGGAATGTAATGCGTAGGATACCCGGTAGTCGATTAGAGCTACGGAATGTGTTCCGCGAGAAGGAGGGCACGGTCTTGGCGATAGAGAACTAGCTGTCGTGACGCAATTGGAAGATCGCTGGGGAGAGACCTCTGTGCTGCAGGGAACATGATGACGACGACGACGACCAAGCATGGTCAAGGAGGAGAAAAACTTTTCATCTCTCCAATCTGTCGTCTCCATACCTGCATACAACACACACACTAATGATATTATATATATATATATTATATATATATATATATATATTTTCACTCATGATCATATAAAGCCATCAAGTAATGAAGCCAAGGAAAGCCTCGGGGAAATTTGCTGTGGTTGACATTAATATAGAAAATAATAAAGAAAAGAGAAATGAAAGTGTACGAAAAGACAACTTGCCGCCGGTGGGAGCCGAATCTCTGTCAGGTCCCGGTGCAGAGCTCTTACATGCGATCAAGGCAGCTCTCAACTCGGCAATAGTGAAAGGAAGGTTATACGGTTCGTTCTGTCGACATTTGCGTATGAATGGCTTACATTCTTCTATCTGTTTGTATTTAAGGAAGGATTTCGAATAATGGATTGAGCTTGACACATGCTCAATGTGCTCCCCAAGACAGTCTGCCTGGTCCTGCAACGTATTCCCCTGGTCATTAACCAGAGGCAACGGATGAATTTGTTGCCCCTTTAGCTTTCTTAAGCCATTCCATACTTTTGCCTCCTGTGTGTAGGAATTTATACCCGAGAGAAACCTCACCCAGCTTTCTCTCTTTGCCTGACGTCGTGTCCGCCTTCCCTGCGATTTAGTCTGTTTAAATTGAATGAGATTTTCAGCATTTGGAGATCTACGCAATATGCCCCATGCCTTATTTTGCCTTTTTCGCGCCTGTCTACAGTCTTCGTTCCACCAGGGAACACGTCTTTTAAGTGAACCACCATTCGTTTGTGGGATACAGTTTTCAGCAGCATCAATAATAAAAGCGGTAAAATATGCGACAGCATCATCGATACTAAAATTGTTTATAAAATCTCGTGGTAAATAAGTTGATTCTTTAAAATGCTCCCAATCAGCCGACGCTAATTTCCATCGAGGAATGTTGGGAGGGTTATCATTCTGCATTATTAAGCTGAGAGTTAGAGGGAAGTGGTCACTTCCAAAAGGATTGTTAGGTACTTTCCATTCAAGGACAGGCAGAAGAGAAGCTGATCCAACTGCAAGATCTATCGATGAATACGAATCATGTTGGGCGTTGTAATATGTCGGCTCCTTCTTATTAAAAGGCAGGCACCAGAGGTCAGAAGGAAATTTTCGACGAGTCGACCTCTCGCGTCACAACGCGAGTCTCCCCACAAGGTGTTGTGGGCATTAAAATCACCCACAAGTAGATAGGGTTCCGGAAGTTGATCAATGAGGTTATAGAAATCTGTTTTTATGAGGTGATAGTTTGGGGGAATATATATGGAGCAAACAGTTACCAACTTATTGAAGAGAACTGCCCTAACTGACACTGCCTCAAGGGGTGTTTGTAAGGCTACCTGATTACAAGCTACAGATAACGATTGCTACACCGCCGCATGAGCCGTTAGCGTCGTCACGGTCTTTTCGAAAGATGGCGTGCTGACGAAGAAAGTGTGTTTGTGTGTGTTTCAGGTGTGTCTCTTGAACACACAGCAATTTTGGATTATGTTTATGTAGGAGTTCCTTAACGTCATCGAGGTTGTGGAGAAGACCCCTGACATTCCAATATAGTATTTGTGTATCCATAGTGAAAGTGTTTTGTGCTGTGTGTTTAAGAGGGGAAATCTGTGTTAGCCCACAAGGCCCTTTCCGGGCCCCGTGATGCGGGTTTTGTCTTTCTTGGCGCGCTCTTGAGAGCTGCGCCGATCCTTCGGCGTCTGGGACGCCGGTGAACTTGATGTATCCATCACCTCCGCCGAGGCGCTGGATGCCCGCTCGCGGCGTACGCTCGCGGGTATTTCGGGCTTCTCTGACCGAGCAGAGGCCCTAGGTGTCGTAGAGCCCGCAGGCACGGAGGACTGCTGGCTCATTTTGCTGGGTAGCGGAACAGTGTTGGCTGATACCGCCGAGGGGGCTGACAGCTTGACTGCCGGCACACTAGGTGTGACTCGGACGGCCGCCGAAGTGACGCTGCCCCCCGCCGCGTCACATCAACGTAGGATGGTTTCGATGGGTTGTGAGTCATGAAAAAACGTCTTCGTGCTTTTTGGAAAGAGATATTCAATTTGACCTTGAGTTCGATTACTTCCTTTTCTTTTTTCCATGATGGACACGATCGCGAATAAGCCGGGTGGTCTCCATCACAGTTAACACAGTGTGTATCAGAAGTGCAGACGTCAGAGGTGTGCTCATTTGAGGCACATTTTGCACAGGTGGAGCGCCCACGGCAGCTTTGAGATCCATGCCCAAACCGCTGACACTTGAAGCATCGGCGCGGATTTGGAATGTACGGTCGTACGCGAACTTTACACTATCCAGTTTCGATGTATTCAGGCAGGTTGCTGGTTCCAAAAGTGATAATCAAGTGCTTAGTTGGGATTTCCTTGTCGTCACGTCTTAGTTTAATCCTTTATACATTTACTACGTTTTCATCTTTCCACCCCTCAAGCAGTTCAGTTTCAGTTAGTTCAAGCAGGTCGATTTCCGAAACGACACCACGGACAGTATTCATGGACCTATGTGGACTCACAGAAATAGGAATGTCCCCGAATGCAGCATCGTCAATTTGGTGTGTTGCAGCTTGTCACGCACCTCCAGCAGGAGGTCGCCGCTTGCCATCTTTGTTATTTTATAGCCAGGGCCTATGGTGTCTGTCAAGCATTTTGATACAATGAAGGGGGATATCATTCGGACAGTCTTCGTTACATGCTCACTATGTATGACGTGATACCTGGGAAATGTTTCTTTCTGTTGTAAAAAGAACTTGAAAGTTTCATCGGTGCGCCCCCTCTTAAGGGAGCGATCAGGGAGTGCAGGAAAATTGCTAGCCATATTGATGCCACAGTATTCGGCAGGCATGCCAGCCACCCACCACGGAGCCCAACTAAGGGACGCGACAGGACATGAATTATTCAGTTCTGATCACGCCAGCGGTACATGCCCACTATAATAACCCAATATGAATAACCTAGGTTGGTTATGTCACACAAGGTTAACCCTCGCTGCCTGAAAAATCGGAAGTGATACAGAAATAAGTAGAGGACAGGAAAGGGAGAAAGTCAGAGGGAAAGACGAAGATCGAAGAGAAGGACAGGAAAAGGCAACTACCGATTTCCCCCGGGTGGGTCAGTCCGGGGGTGCCGTCTACGTGAAGCAGAGGCCAAAGGAGTGTGTTGCCTTTGCCGAGGGGCCATGAAGGTCCAGACACCCGGCTTCAGCTCAACTCCCAGGATCCACTTTTCCCCGGACACGGCTAAGCCACGCACGGTTACACGCGGGAGGGTCCAACCCTCGTGTGCTCGGGTACGTGGTGGCGCAACTCACCAAACGCCTGCTTGCGCAGACGCCCCTGCGGGAGGGGTAAAGTGTGTGTGTCCTATAGGAAGACGACATAAAATCACTTCAATAAAACGTTCTTCTTGGTGGTAACATAGCTTCCATTCTTGTAGAATAGGCTTAATGGTTTGAAGTTTGTTATGTGCCCTGGAGTCCCTAGAAAGAAACAGTGTTGAAAATCAGCATCATTAATTTTGTTGGCAGTATATGACGGTTACGGTAAACAAGCCCTATTGTTTGAGATAATTTTGTCGCCAAGGCGTTTACATGCATATCCCATGATAAGTTTTCTTGGAAAATAACACCTAGAGTTTTAAAGTATGGAACAATATCGATAGGCGTTAAATTTAGCAATATAGGCGTATTAATTATTACGTTTTTATTTTTGCTCCGGAAAACTATTGCTTTTGTTTTGTTTATTTTAAGACTATTTTTACATGTCCATTCATGTAATCTTTGAAGGATTAAGTTTGCTTCCTCAAGTAATTCATCCGCCGACTTTCTTATCAGAAATATGCTAGTATCATCGGCGTAAATTATATAGTTTGCCTTGATACTCATACTAATGATATCATTAATATATAAATTAAAGAGGAAGGGTCCCAAATTACTGCCTTGTGGCACGCCACAAGAAACAGGCAGTGGACTAGAGAGTTCATCATTAATACCGACCCTTTGCTTGCGGTGTTCTAAATAACATGTGATGAGGGATGCAGCCTTGCCGCGGTAGCCATAACGTAGGAGTTTCCTAATAAGAAGTGAATGATTAACACAACCAAATGCTTTTGTAAAATCTACAAACAACCCCAGAACCAGCTGTCCCTCATCAAATGCCCTTGAAATTAACTCTTTCTGAGAAAGTAAGGCACACTCCGTGCTGAGACCTTTGCGAAAGCAAAATTGGCATTCATTTAGAAGGTTATGTTTTTGCGCAAAATCCATAAACCGATTTAAAATTACTTTTTCAAGTACCTTCGAGAACGTAGGGAGGATATCCTTGTATTGTATTGGACGATAGTTGCTCATGTCATTTTGTCACCTTTTTTATATAGGACACTAATGCGAGCTTCTTGCATTTTACTGGGAAAAATAGCCTGATTGAGACAAAGGTTGAAAATATATGCAATGCATGGAGCCAGAATATCAACAACGTATTTTAAAGGTTTTATCAGTAACCCGTCAATATATTTCGCACTGCTGTTGTTTAGATTTTGAATTATGAGGCTTATTTCGTTTTCATCCACAGGTTTAAGGAAAATAGTGTTGCTGTTAACCGGAATGTTACTAAGATCATTTGGTAGCATAGGCATATTACCTGCACTTGCGAAATATGTATTAAATGTATCTGCAAGCCGCTTCCCAGATAATTCTATGCCATTATTATCTAATTTAAGAAGCTTACTGATAGGCGGATGATGCCTTAATACAGAGTTGAGCCTTTTCCACATAATCTCAGAGCATCCAGCAGCTGTTGCAAAGAAATTTGCAAAATATTCTCGTCTAGCTTTTTTTTATATCTTTATCTAGGCGATTACGGCACACTTTGAATTAGCGGAATAATTCGATATCTTTAGTTGAAATAAATTTCCCATAGAGAACTTTTTTATGTGCGATTCGTCTGCGAAGCTCAGAGTTAATCCATGGCTTCCGAATTTTTTGCTTGGCTTAACGCGCACTGAGGGAAAGCTAGATTAATAAATCGATTTGAGAATGTGAAGAAATTTTTCGTAGGCCCCATTTGCTTCGTTGAATTTATATACATCATCCCAACAAACATTTTCTATTTGTTCCCGAAATATGGACAAACTGCGTGGGGTAATTTTGCATCTGCTGCATTGGCTGCGTTAGCTTTTCCCGTACATGCCCTTTGGCGCAAATAAATATAGGTAAGTGGTCGCTGAGGTCATAGGCAAATACACCCGCCTTAACTTTTTCAGGGGTGATATTTGTAAAAAAATATCAATTAAAGATGATGAATTTTCAGTAACTCTAGTGGGTAAGTTCACTAAACCATTCATTTTCAGTAAAATATCTAATTGTAAAGTTTGGGAATCGTTTTTCATCATATTAATATTGACGTCCCCGCCGTAAATTAAATTCAAGCCGATTTTTAGTAACTCAAAGATTTCTTCTAATTTATCAAAAAAATTCCTAGCCCTGCCACTGGGAGGGCGATAACATACTATAATAACGGTGTTATGCATTTTTATTGCTAGAACTTCATAGTCAGTTGTTATTGCAGAGAGTTCGGGCAGTAATTCGCATTCGAATACTTCCTTTACCAGGATGCATACTCCGCCTCCGCAAGAGTATGACCGATTTAAGTAGAAGGTACTGTAATTTGGGATACGGAAAATATCTGTATCGTTCATCGACCATGTTTCTGTTAACAGTATCGTATCAAATGATTGCCTTAGCTGTTCAAAAAACGAGTAGAGGTCGTTTTTTTTTATTTGAGAATGAGCGGATGTTCAGATGAAAGCATTTAAAGGATTGCAGAATTTTTTTACCTAAATGCTGACTGAATACTTGTGACAATATGTAAGTCTCCCCACTTGCACAAGTCATTGTTATCAAGAACTGTTTTTAAACGAGCTTATCAAGATCCCTCGCGGTAGAAACAGCCACTGCGCGTTCACCGTCTGCTTTTCGGACAAGAACACGGCTGTTGCTATGCCACACATATTTGTAGTTCGCTCGCTTCGCCCATATCTTTGTCTCAAAGAGTAAATCACGGGTCCTTTTTGTCACGTTTTCAAGCAGGAATACATCGTCTTTCGATTCACGCAACTTCTTTCTGCTTTTCCACCAGCGGTCCCTACCGGCTTGTTTCGCGAAGCGACAGATTATACCCGGCATCTTTTCTTTTTTTGACGGCAGCCGGTGAACTGAAACAACGTCATTTTCTGAGAGCTGTGGAAGTTCGAGCATCATGGTTACTTTGTTTAGCTTTTCGAGCAGGTTTTCTTTTTCAGAGTACTGAATCCCATGAAATTCCAGGTTTAAGCGACGGCTCCTCCATTCAAGTTGGTCAATTTCAGCTTGCAGCTGATTGACGTCACTCTCGTTTCCTTCAAGCCTTTCGGTTCTGAGTTTTAGTTCCTTGATCTCATTTTCATTTCGCTCTGTTCGTTGTTGCAGTTCATCGTACTGTTCGCTCAGAAATTGTAAAGTATCTTCAATGCCTTCAACTACCTCTCGGAGTGGCAACAGCTGGTCAAGCTTTCCGTTAATTGTCATTAACAACTGCCGCACGTCCTGCGCGTCAGAATCATCACAAGATTTGTTGGGTTGCTCACGTAATTTCTGTCTTCTACAAGACGTGCAGCGCCAAGCCAGGCGGTATGCATCTCCTTTTGAGCTAATTGCCGTGTCTGAGGTTCCTGAGCATTTTCCGGTGTGAAATTTAGAAGTACAGTCACTACATTCAATGGTAGAGTCTAAAACAGTAAGCGTTAGCTCACAAGTGGCACATATCACATTGCAGGACATGGTCACAATTTGGCAGCAGCAGCAGCAATAGGGAAAAAAGTACGAAGTATAGAAATACTAACCTGCAAAAAGGCAGGTTGTTACTTGGACGATGCTTCTTCAATGCTGCCGCTGCCGCCAATGTGAAAGCAGGCCTCAATTTCCACTATTTTATAGCTTGCTCTTCGACGGTGACGCTTGAAGACTGCGGCAAGGTCGATCCACATAGGTCGCGAAGCTTCGGGCGAAAAGCGGTTCAGAACCAATTGTCACCGACATCAGCAAGGGTGGTTATGGGAGCAGCGATTGAAGCGCGACTATGTTTGGAGGGAATAAACACTGGGAAAGAAAAAAAAAAACGTTTTTAAATTAAAGCGAGACGCAGTTAGATTTATTCAACGAAAATAAAATTCCTTATTCATTTTATATATGCATAGCGAGAAAAGATACAACTGTATTTTACTAGATCATTATCAATATATACCTTTTTTCAGGGCCCACCGTGAGAGCGCCCATCGATAGCAGCGGGCGTTGACGCCGCTATCACTTGCAATGCCATGCAACTCTTGGAGTGCGTGGAAAGGGGCACTCGCAAAGTTCACCTGTGTTACAATACGCCCCCGTCACATGTGTTGTATTGCATGTCGACGTTTGTCTGAATTAGGTGACGCGGGTAGTTTTAGTGTTTCTTAACCTGTGCAGTCAAAAGTAGTGAGTTGCGACCGTAAGATACTTGTTTAGTTGTTTTCGTGCAACAGCGCTGGCCGACGGGCTTGGCGTCCGACGAAAGTACGAGCACTCTACGCAATCTACGCCCAAAGTGTTCGTCGGCCTCCAAAGAAAGTATGTTCTGTGCAGCGATGCGATTTCGACACCCGTACGGCTGATCTTTTCCGGCATCGCTTTTCGCGCTGAAAACTCGGAAAGCCCATGAAGTCGAATGGCGGGGCATTTGAATATACAGCTCTAATGGCAGGCCTCCGAAAACAAATTTCGCGCCTATGAGAACAAAATGACGTCATTTTTGTTTTTGACGGATATGACGTCAAATAATTTTTTCTTCCGCCGGAATTGTTCCCTCCTCACACAGATGGCGCTAAGCCCCATGAACCGCCGGTAAGCAACCATGTTTTGAACGTATGGGCTTCTATGGAAGCTTCGCTACCAGTATATCTACCTTGACTGCGCGGCGTGATCCGGACAAAGAGGGCTTGCAGCAGAGACGCTCGCCGAGCTACGCCCACAAAGACTGAAGCAGGCACGGCAGCGACGTCACAGGACAGCCGACGTTATCTGCAAAAAGGCAGGTTGTTACTTGGACGATGCTTATTCGATGCTGCCGCTGCCGCCAATGTGAAAACAGGCGTCGATTTCCACTACTTTATAGCTTGCTCTTCGACGGTGGCGCTTGATGAAGACTACGGCGTGATCCGGACAAAGAGGACTTGCAGCAGAGACGCTCGCCGAGCTACGCCCACAAAGAAAGTCGTCATTAGAAACTAAAGAAAAATAATACGTCAAACTATATTAAAGGACTAGGATTCTGTAATCACGAATTCGTGATTCGTTACAAGAATATAGCTTTTGTATAAGCGAGAAAATGAAGAAAAATGGAAAATCTGAGTGGCGCCGCCTGTTGTGGACTATGATATTTCTCTCTTATTTTGACGTCAGTGTTCTGGGCGGCTGGCGCCCCCACCAAGCCAGGAGACGAGATGCGTTACAAGCGAAAAGCGAGCAGCGGAAGACGAGCCCGCTCGCACTGCGCGCAGGAAAAGAGGAAGTGGGGCAACAAGCGATAGGCGCATACTGCTAGCCGACGCAGCCGGTTCGAGGAACGCCGCCGATGCGAGCTGAGAGGGCAGTGTCTTATTCGCAGAAAGCGGCAGAGCAGAAGGTGACGTAGAGATTAGAAGTTCTCAATTTCGGCGCGGGCGATTCGAATTGAGAAGCGGCAGCGACTTTCGGTTGCAATTCTCTACGCAACAACGCCACATATTGTCGTGAAGAAAATGATGGTAGACTTCTCGACAGACAAGCTGTCAATTCAACTCCACTTAATATTTTCCTTTCGTGTACCTATAAGAGGAAGAAATTGGGCCCGGTAGGAATGTAATGCGTAGGATACCCGGTAGTCGATTAGAGCTACGGAATGTGTTCCGCGAGAAGGAGGGCACCGTCTTGGCGATAGAGAACTAGCTGTCGTGACGCAATTGGAAGATCGCTGGGGATAGACCTCTGTGCCGCAGGGAACATGATGACGACGACGACCAAGCATGGTCAAGGAGGAGAAAAACTTTTCATCTCTCCAATCTGTCGTCTCCATACCTGCATACAACACACACACTAATGCATATTATATATATATATATATATATATATATATATATATATATATATATATATATATATTTTTTTTTCACTCATGATCATATAAAGCCATCAAGTAATGAAGCCAAGGAAAGCCTCGGGGAAATTTGCTGTGGTTGACATTAATATATAGAAAATAATAAAGAAAAGAGAAATGAAAGTGTACGAAAAGACAACTTGCCGCCGGTGGGAGCCGAATCCACAACCTGGCAACTTGGCTTTATATGGCCATGATTAACAAAAACCGAGCCCCTCGGTTTCCTTTCTTCTCTTGTTCATTGATAGGAGGGTCTTGAATCTGGCAGCCTCGATGTCATCAGGTAGCATACGAGAATATTTAGCCACGAGACTGCACTCCTAAGTTCACGTGTTACGTGACGCCATCGAGCAAAAATGGATGTTCCACATCAGCCCACCATGGCTCTGAGTGGCGCTGGCTAACCCTCCCAGGGCTAGATCTAGAACACATCTAGAAGTTAGTGGACGTATTGAGAAACGTTTGCCGTAGTACAATTGGTAGTGCAATGTACAGCTTGTGGGTTCGGCTCCGACCGGCGGCAAGTTACTTTTCGTCCAATTGCTTTTGTCTTCTCTTTTATCTTCTTCCAATTTCAACGTAGCTAATTTCCCCGATGCTTTCCTTGACTTCAGTATCTGTTGGCTTTATATGGCCATGATTAAGAAACATCGAGGCCGTCGGTGTCCCTTCTCTGGTTCATATATATACAGGGTGTCCCAGCTATCTTTAGCCAAGGTTTAAAAATACTCCGATGCGCCCTAAGACGATGCGACCAAATGCATTTTTCTTGCCATCGTATGGAGTGAGTCAGACTATTTTTTGTGTTCCGATTAATTGGTTAGTTAGTCAAGATTAATTAATTAGGTTCCGAAGAAACAAAGTTACGCAAGTAATTCCTATAGAAAAGAAGTAGACTGGTCTGTCAAACGCCCAATGAAAAAGTTTCTAACTATCTATCTATTCATAACTGGTGTTTTCCAGATTACTGCAGATGCCCGCGAAATAATAAAAAACAAACCACGGGACATACGCGCTTGCGCGCCGCCATTGCAGTGCTCTCAAACTTCGCGCGTACGAACGAACATCGCATTTAGCTGGGTGTACCGCCGCTTAAAGGCGAAAGGGCTGTGAAGCCGGAGGTGGTTGTGCGATCGAAATCATCAACCGTTATCGCTCGCGCTGCATAAAGCGATTGACAGACGCCGCAGTTCCGGAAAGCGACATACTCGTGTGCCGGCTGTTGATGCGAAGTTCTTTCGACTGCGATGCCTTATTCACACGAAGAAAAAGCAGACGTGGTCCTTGCCCTAGGCGCTGCAGGAGGACAGAGACGGCAGACTGCAAGAATATTTCGCAGCTGGCACCCTGGCACGCGACCTAGCCCCGTGACCTTAGTGAATAATTATGAGTCATTGAAGCAAAACGGCTGCTTTGTAAGGAAGCGGCAAAGAGACGAGCCGCGCTCCAATGTGTTGGCGTATATGGCGACGAATCCACACGCTAGCATAGGTAGCGTGAGCGCGGAGACTGGAGTGTCCAAATCAACTGTCTGGAGGATTTTGCAAGCAGCTGGACTGCACCCCTATCATCTGCAGTTGCGTCAATGCCTGGAGCCCAGGGTTCTTCAAAACAGACTCGACTTCGAGAATTGGATTTTGATTCAAGTGGAACAGGATAGTGACTTTCTAGGCAAGGTACTCTGGACTGACGAGGCCACCTTTTCCCGAAATTCTCAAGTAAATGTCCACAATGCACACTACTGGAGTGACCGAAATGCATACTGGCTCGGAAAATCCCGCCACCAATATCAATGGTTTTTTAGTGTTTGGTGTGGCGTACATGACAGCAAAATCATTGGCCCACTATTTTTCAACAACACACTGACCGGCCGGAGGTACGTAAGTGAGATTTTTAAAGGGCCTGTTGAAAACTTCCGCTCGCTCCGCTTGGCGCGATGTGGTATCAGCATGACGGGGCGCCAGCCCACAGCTCTAGCGAAGCACGCGCATGGCTTGATCTGAACTTCCCAGGGCAGTGGATTGGGAGTAACGGGCCCGTTCAGTGGCCGGCAATGTCGCCCGACCTTAACCCTCTTGACTTTTTTATTGCGATAGCAATTATATGGACACTTCAACCGGATTTCTACCGTCGGCGTCGCCGTGAGGTTCCCTACAGATAAAATCTTCGCCGCGCGCCGTATGCCCGAGCGGAAGCGTGCGGGGACGCGCGCTATCACGGAGAGCGAACGCGCTCAATCTCCCACGCGCGAGCAAGGAAGCGGGAAGCCAGCGCCGGAGGGAGCGGGGGGGGGGGGGGGGGCACTTCTACTCTGCCAACAACCGCGCTCGTCGCTCGCTCGCGCCGTCGCTATCTCCACACGGCTCTGACCTTTATGCGCCGTGCATTCGCCGCTCAGTTTCCGTTGAAGCGATAGACCGCACGTACCTTCGCCCGTTGCTGCGGCGTATGCGCTTGCTACCAGCGTTTTGACAGTCGTTGTCTGCAGTCATTCAGTGTGATCTATTCATGTTTGTTTGTGCGCGCTCACACCACGCTTGTTCAATCAGTTAGTAATAGTCGGGCCACATTTTCTAACGCACGCTACACATGCAATGCTGCCCGGGTCGGCAGTGCAGCGCTACAGGTGTGTCCCTTCGCACGCGCTGCCCACGGGACGCGCTTCTCATCAACACCACCGTTTCACACGCGCCTTCTCGTGGTCATCGAGTCTCTCTTCTGTCGGTCTACTTACGCCGCATTCATTGCTTCGCCCTTAGGGCGAAACTGTGACATTTTTTTTGTGGGGCTACATTAAGGATCGCGTATACAACCCGGAAACGACGACCCCAGAAGACTTACAGAAGAGGATACTGAAGTATGCCACGACATTTCACCGATCGTACTCAAGGCAGCGACAGCAAACTTGCTGAAAAGGTCCCAGTGTTCTATCGCAAGACAAGGTGACCGACCTCTTCGAGTACGTGTTGTGAAAGCGCATGTCGCCAAATAAACATAACATCAATCAAAAAACAGTCCATGGCCGTTGAGGTGTCCGTTATTCCGCCATTGTCAGCGTTTTGAAAAAAAAAATTTTCGGGCATAATTATTGTCCTTACAGCTATCGCGAAATGACGCAACCGTTCCTTACGGCAGCGCAAACGATACTCGCTGCGTCTGCAGTGCTTATCGCCATCATGAACCGCCGCGAGAGGCGATATCGCTCGCGTAAATCACACAACCAACGTCTTCGCCTTCGACCTGTCGTCTATTAAGCGGCGGTACACCCGGCTAAATGCGATGTTCGTTCGTACGCGCGAAGTTTGAGAGCACTACAATGGCGGCGCTCAAGCGCGTATGTCACGTGGTTTTTTTTTATTTCACGGGCATCTGCAGTAATCTGGAAAACACCAGTTATGGATAGAAAGTTAGAAACTTTTTAATTGGGCGTTTGACAGACCAGTCTACTTCTTTTCTATAGGAATTACTTGCCTAACTTTGTTGCTTCGGAAGTTAATTAATCTTGACTAATTAACCAATTAATCGGAACACAAAAAAATGGTCCGACTCACTCCATACGATGGTAAGCAAAAAGCATTTGGTCGCATCGTCTTAGGGCGCATCGGAGTATTTTTTTAAACCCTGGCTAAAGATAGCTGGGACACCCTGTATGTATATATATATATATATATATATATATATATATATACATACATAGAAGGTCCTTCCACCGACCGAAACTGTTGGGTAAATAAGCCAAAAGATAACCGCGAAGTTGTATTTCTTGCGTATATATATATATATATATATATATATATTATCCCCCATGTTATCAGGTGAATAGTACAAGAGGGCGCCGGGGGAGGCAACACAAGTTTAGGTGCTTCAACAAGTGCTACCTGTTCGCAATTTTCCAGCCATTTGTACATTTAGCGCTGTGATTCCGAAACTTCGCGTAGAGGTAGGGGCGGAAGCAGATAATATCCAGAGATGATGTGTCAAAAATGTATTCGAGATACGTGACGCACTGCAAAGTAAAATGTTTACTTATACTGCGCACGAGGCAGCTTGTCGTGACTCTGAGCTCGGTGTGCGAGAGGCGGGTCTTGCCGAGACCAAAGCGCGCTACACCATCCCTCGCCAATGATGATACTTGGACACGAAATTCCTGGACACGAAATTCGGGGGTGTATAAACGGAGCATGCGGTTACCAACTTGCTGAAAAGAAGTGCCCGAACTGACACTGCCTCAAGGGGCGTTTGAAGGGCGACATATTGACAAGCTACAGACTTGTCGGCAACTATTGCTACACCGCCAGACGAGGCGTTCGCCACGTCACGGTCTTTACGGTAGATGGTGTATTGACGAAGAAAGTTTGTATTTGTGGGTTTCAGATGTGTCTCTTGAACACACAGCAACTTTGGATTATGTTTTTGTAGATCTCTAATATCGTCGAGGTTATGAAGTCCTCTAACATTCCACTGTAGTATTTGTGTATCCATAATGAATGTTTTTTGTGCTGTGTGTTTAAGAGAGGAAAGTTATGTTAGCCCACAGGGCCCTTTCCGGGCCCCGTGATGCGGGGTTTGTCTTTCTTGGCGCGCTCCTGAGAGCTGCGCCGGTCCTTCGGCGTCTGAGACGCCGATACACTTGGTAATGTATCCATTGCCTCCGCCGAGGCGCTGGATGCCCGCTCGCGGTGTACGCTCGCGGGTGATTCGGGCTTATCTGCACGAGCAGCGGCCCTAGAAGTCCTAGATGCCGCAGGCCCGGAGGGATGCTGGCTGTTCTTGCTGGGTGGCGGAACAGCACTAGCTGATCCCGCAGTGGGGGCAGGTGGTGCTACCGCCGGTCCACTTTGCGTGGCCCTAACGGTCGCCGAGAACCGTTGTGGCACTGCCGCCTGCCGTGCCACTTCGGAGAATGTTGGTCCCTGTACAATAGAGAGGCGTTTGCGCGCTTCTTTGAACGAAATGTTTTCTTTGACTTTTAGAGTGATTATTTCTTTTTCTTTCTTCCATGAAGGACAGGAACGAGAATAAGCAGGATGTTCACCATCGCAGTTTGCACAGTGTAGTGGGTGATTGCAGTTGTCCGAGGGATGGTCATGCGAGGCGCACTTTGCACAGGTAGTACTGCCTCGACAGCTCTGAGAGCCGTGACCGAATCTTTGGCACTTAAAACAGCGTCGTGGGTTTGGTATGTACGGCCTGACATTGATTTTTATGTAGCCTGTTTCGATCTGTTCAGGGAGTGTGCTGGTGCAAAAAGTGAGAATGAGGTGTTTCGTCGGAATTTCTTTGTAGTCGCGTCGGATCTTAATTCTCTGCACATTCGTGACATGTTGTTCCTTCCAGCCCTCTAGGAGCTCTGTCTCAGTCAATGCTAGGAGGTCTTGTTCTGAAACTACACCTCGTGTGCTGTTGAGGGAACGATGTGGGGTTACCGAAATTTGGATATCACCAAATGAAGTGATATTTGTCAGCTTCTCATATTGTACTTTGTCACGAACTTCAAGGAGAGAAGGTCGCCACTGGCCATTTTTGTGATTTTGTATCCGGTGCCCAGAGTGTCGGTGAGGCACTTCGCGACGATAAAGGGAGATAGCCTTCTTAGTCTTTTGGGGAATTTCAGTATGGATCACATGGAACCGTGAAAAGACTTCCTTGCTCTTGGCAAAAAAGGTGAAAGATTCATCGGTGCGCCCTCTTTTCAAAAGAGGGCGATCAGGCAGTTATGGGAATGAGCTTAAAGCCATAAGAGTATATAAATTTCGTCAGATGTGCCAGCCGCCCACCACGGAGCCCAACAAGGGGACGCGGCAAGATTCTTTATATACAAGGCCTGCCAGCGCCAGCAGTACACAGCCACTATAGCCTAATGTATATACCCAAGACTGGATATGTTACACACGGTTAACCCTTGCCGCCTGGAAATTCGGAAGTAAGAAGAAGTGAAAAGAGGACAGGAAAGATGAAAAGGTGAGAGATAAAGACGAAGATTGGAGAGGAGGACAGGAAAAGGCGACTGCCGATTTCCTCCAGGTGGGTCAGTGTGGAGGCGCCGTCTATGTGTAGCAGAGGCCAAAGAGGTGTGTTGCCTCCGCCGAGGGGCCGTAAAGGTCCGAACACCCGGCATCGGCTCAACCACCAGGATCCCCCATTCCCCAGACACGGCTAAGCCGCGCACGGCTACACGCGGGAAGGTTCAAACCTCATGTGCTCGGGTACGTGGTGGCGCAACACACCAAACGCCTGCATCGTTGTGGTGTTAAAATCAGCTAGCTCCTGCCTCACCACCGGACAGCCATGTACGACTGCGCACAATTACTATCACAAATAAAAACCGGGAAGTAAACTGCAAAGTGCTCACCTGTTGTCTTTAAGGATGCGGTAGCATTTCACGTCGCATGGCTCACTTCCGTCTTGATGTTTTCGTACACCATCAAACTATACACGAACAGCGACAGCTGCGAGACATTGCGGAAAAAAGCCGACAAACGTGCACCGGTAGGGTACCACATGGACCACACTGCTAGCGAGGAAGGCGAAAACCGCAAAACTGACCGCATAATGCCAGAAAAAAAATTGCTGCCGTTTCGGCCATTATCAGCACGGCCGACGGCGAGTGCGGGCCGCGCCAGCCGCGCCGCCGATAGTTGAAGGCGAGAGAGAAACGACAGTTGAGAGAGCGTGACAAGAAAAATAAAAAAGGAAAAGCGATTTTGGTTTCGCATCCATGTCATGGATGGCGCTGCAATTTTCGTGGACAGAAAACCAGCGGAGTTTCCGAGGGCTGGCACAAGTGACTCGTGGCGGCAGTGGCAAAATCGCGATACGCGGCGCTGTTTTGCCCTAGCGCGCCGATAGCGAGAGTAGCCACTGCAGCGAGATAGAGTAATACCCGTGCCACACGGGCAAAGTAAAGTGCACTTTGAGCGAGTGCACTTCGCGGCTAGTGTCATTCGCAGGTTGCTACACGGGAACGCTTAGTGACACTCACTGCAGAGTGCACTCGCCGCCGAGTGTGTTCGGCGAACTCACTTCGCGGCGGCGAAGTGTGTAGCCTCGTTAGCAATGCTTAGAAGATACATAAAGTTATATTGAAAGAAGGGTCGGGAGTATTTTTTAATAACATTGTTTTAAATTACTAACGTTACAAGATAATAAAATGTGCCACACCGCAAAAAACAAGAACAGCAAAAAACTATACTCTCGCTCTCGGGCTGTTCACGACCAAGCCGGGTAATGACTGAGCAGTTGTTTGGTGGATCAAGTCGTTTTGACTGTTGCTGGTCAAGTTGCCGTCGTTGCCGGCGCTTGTTAAGGTGGATTGTAAATGTTGTTTCTAACAATGATAAACTGTTTTCGTGCACACCTTTTTATATTAATAAATATATGCTTTCCCGTATTACTCCCGGTGACCATGGCCATCAATTTGAAAGAACACTTTTCTTTCTCGTGTAGCAGCGCACCGCCAAAGTGACACTCAGAGCGCTGAAGTGCACTCGCTCGAAATGCACTTTACTTTGCCCGTGTGGCACGGGTATAACATACGGATTACAAGAGTGGCCACTCGAGCCTAAAAGCGGCCGAGCTACGCAGCTTCATGCCGCCCGCTAGAGGGCAATACAACACTCCCTGTCTCCAAGGGAACGCGCGTACTACTTATCTATTGTAGTAACTTTTCTATAGTGCACTATACGTCTACTTGTCTATGTGGCTGTAGAAGTAGACGTTATCAACAGGATCAGCCGGCCGTGAGCGGTGGATGATAAGACTAGTATAAAGAATAACGCATCGCTACAAAATATCGGCCATGGTGTGATCAGGCAAGGCGACGCTACAAAAGATGTGCGATAACGTCTGCGTGGTCTTTGCTGAGTTCGCCTGCTAGAACGTGTCTGTCTGCTTGGCTGCTGCTTGGTAAGAAGGCCTTTATTACGTTCTTTTTTCCCTTCATTACTTTGCAAATTGCTTATGTATTTGTCACTTCAGCCGTAAGTTAACATTTGTCGCATTGTGCTGTTCGGCGCAGAGAGCGTTTTGTGTTCTTCACTTCGCGCATGATGTTCGTGGTTTGCTTCACATTATGTAAGAAACAGCAATTTGGAATTCTGCGCAGCATGTTTGCGAGAAAATTGTTTCTGGGCGCGAGAAAGTGTGTCGGCACACGCCGGCATACGTAGTCTGAATGCGAGAAAGTGTGTCGGCACACGCCGGCATACGTAGTCTGAATTTAATGCACGTGTGTTGCACTTGTGTGAAAGAATGCAGTTATGCTTAGGATCGTTATTCGTGGCGTGCGCAGATTGCTTGAAGCCTTTGTTACGAGCGCAATTAGAGAGAACTTGCGAATTGAGAAGAATGTTTGTAAGCTGTGGCTACGACGTATTCTGAATAAACACTCCTGCCTCAGTGGCGCATGCATGGCACCGAAAGGTTGCTTTTTTTTTAGCTGCGACAATTGCACGTGACGCTTTTCGCGAAAGGGCGATCTGAAGCGGGTAGGTGAAAATTTGTGTGAAGACGGGAGAGAAGACATAAGGAATACTTTTTTTTAAGGTCATGCCGACCAGTCAAGTACTACGGGAATTACTGCTGTGTTGCGAGGTGCAGTAACAACGGCAGGACAGGGAGAGAGCAGCCTTCATTCCTTGTTTGCTATGCAGCCCGAAACTACCACTTAATAAGAAAGCTTAGGCTTCAAAGGACGAGCGTTGTTTTCCTCTTTAATGCTAATGCCGTCTTCTGCAGTTTTACTGTGCTGTGGGGTTTTTCATAATATCGCCTGTTTATTCCTTTTGTGAAAGTTATTCTCAACATGTGGCTGCTGTATTGGCATGTCTCTCATTGTGCAGTGCACTCATCTTTTTGTGCTTGCGTTCATCGAACGTTGCGAAAAAAAAGTGTACACGTGCTTACTGAGAATGACTGAAAAATAAAGTTTCGTCTCTTCCAACACTTGTCATGTTTATTTAAAGTGCCTGCATAAACACACAGTGGCATCGTGTGCTTGCTGCTCTGGCGGTACAGCTTACACGAAGCTACTCGATGCATGCAAGCAACGTGTTAAAAAAATCAAAATATAGCCATAATATAGCCTCCGGGACGAGCACTCGCACGGAAGCAATCTTGGAGGCCGTGTACATTTTCTAATCGCTAGAAGATAGCCTTCGAGATTAGTTTTGCTGCGGTCCCAATCTCTGAGTCTGCGTAGATTCCACACACCCGCTAGGTGCGCTGCGAACCAAAATCGGCCGCAGGGGCCTATGGAAGTGTTCTCTCTTATCCTGGTATGTTACTCTACGGCGAGAGTTCCAGGCACATTCCGTTTTCCAAAGCAGCGGTGACCGGCGGAAAGCACTCCAACAAACAGCTTGCATATGAATGATAGATTGCTCGCTGCTTATCGGTAAAATCATGAGCCGACGTCATTGCGGACGTGAGGCGGTTATTTTTTTTCGCTGGCGTTGCGCGCAGCGATATTTTCTTTATTGCAGTTGCCGCGAAAGCTCACAGTTTGCTGGACGATAGTGTCAAAAGCAGTCCGCGAGGGAAAAATGCAAGCCACCGTATAGGAACGTGCGCTTTCGAGAGAGGAGCTTATTTGCCCGCAACAAATGAACGCTGCATAGTGTTACTTCGCTAATTGCTCTTTATTGACAAATTGACAAAAGTTAACACCGCACTTAAACAAAATATGTTCGAATGACTGACAACTGTCAGTGAATTTAAAAAAAAACATGTCGCAGCTTTTCCCGAAAAGCGAAGCATCAATTGCGATAGCAAATTAGTAGAGACCTATTCGGAGTAGGGATAGTAGTTTCATCGGCGGCATAAACTTGGACACATTCGCTTACTAAATGAATTAGCACGCGTGGTGTCAGCGCGCACAAGCAAACATGAATAGATCACACTGAATGACCGCAGACAGCTTCTGTCAAAACGCTGGCAGCAAGCGCAGCCGCCGCAGCGGGCGAAGGTTCGCGTGGTCGATTGCTTCAATGGAAACTGAGCGGCGAATGCACGGCGCATACAAAGGTCAGAGCCGTGTGGAGATAGCTTTTAAGAGACGGCGAGCGCCACAGCGGGGAAAAGTACAAACGCAGTTGTTGGCAGGGTAGAAGCTGCCGCCCCCCCCCTACCTCCGGCGCTGCCTTCCCGCTTTCTTGCATTCGCGTGGGAGATTGAGTGGCCAGTTCTCCTTGCGGCCTGTTGAAAGATAAGCATTTGGTGCCGCAGCACAGCGTCGTCCCGCCTCCCTCCCTCCCATACCCCCGGGGCTTTCGCGCGACGGTCGCGTTTGCTTTCCGCCGTGCGTTCGCTCTCCGTGATAGCGCGCGTCCCCTGCGCGCTTTCAGTCGCGCATACGGCGCGTGGCGACGATTTTATCGCCCTTGGACTTTATACGGAACCACACGGCGACGCCGGCGGCAGAAATCTGGTTGACGTGCCCATGTAATTGCTATGGCAATAAAAAAGAACCTTGCACTCGGCCGCGCAACGCTTGATGATTATGAGTAGCGTTTATTGGCGCAAGGGCCAGATGTGGCCAAAGAGCGCCAAGGCGATGACAATGGCGTGTCAGTGGTACATGAATAGTGAATTATGAGGCGTGGATAAAACATCAGATGAGGCGGGGCTGTAAAGGGGCCTAAAAATAGTCGCTGTAGTACCCGTGCCACACGGGCGAAGTAAAGTGCACTTTGAGCGAGTGCACTTCAGCGCGCTGAGTGTCACTTTGGCGGTGCGCTGCTACACGAGAAAGAAAAGTGTTCTTTCAAATTGATGTTCGTGGCAACCGGGAGTCAGACGGGAAAGCATATGTTTACTAATATAAAAATGTGTGCACGAAAACAGTTTTTATTGTTAAAAACAACATTTACAATCCACCTTTATACGCGCTGGCAACGACAGCAACTTGACCAGCAACAGGCAAAACGACTCGATCCGCCAAACAACTGCGCATTCATTATCCGGCGTGGTCGTGAACAGCCCGAGAGCGAGAGTAGTTCTTTTGCTGTTCTTTTTTTTTTTGTGGTGTGGCGCATTTTATTGTCTTGGAACGTTAGAAATTTAGACAAATGTTATTAAAATTGCTCCTGACTCTTCTTCCAATATCACTTTATGTATCTTCTAAGCATTGCTAACGAGGCTACACACTTCGCCGCCGCGAAGTGAGTTCGCCGAACACACTCGCCGGCGAGTGCACTCTGCAGTGAGTGTCACTCAGCGTTCCCGTGTGGCAGCCTGCGAATGACACTAGCCGCGAAGTGCACTCGCTCACAGTGCACTTTACTTTGCCCGTGTGACACGGGTATAAAGAGCGTAAAATCTACATGTAATAAGGTTATGACAATGATCAATGACGTTTACTATGAAGATGAAGAATGCATTGAAAAAGAGTGATAAGATATTCAAGTTATTTCGCATGTAGTAATTGGCAAAAGCACTACTGCCTAAACAGAGCCCTTGAACCACAAGGACCTGGAGGCAGGTGCTATACTGAACTACTGTCACAGCGGCATCCTCTGGAGAGAGGATGCGCTACGAATTTATTGGGCTTATGACATGTAGAGGACAACATCGTTCAAAAATGCGAGGACTGCTTTGGTTGTAAAAAGTGGTTCTTTGCCTAGAAACATGGGCGGATTGAGCGGGACACAATAGCTGTATGCAAGAGGAAAATGTTTCCTTCTCTCTTTTTCGGCTTCCCGACACTCCAGGAGGACATGGAGGACGGTCAGCCTCTCACCACATCGACCACAGGTTGGAGGCTCGTTACCAGTCAACAGAAAATTGTGAGTACCATATGTGTGTCCTATACTGAGACGACAGAATACGACATCGGTTCGTCGTGTTTTCGTTGCACAGGGCCAGAAACCTAACTGTGGTTTAATCAAGTGGAGCTTATTATTTGTTTCGGCATCCCACAAGCGTTGCCAGGGGTTTCGCAGTTTCGTTCGCAAAAAAAAGGCTTTAGATCTGTGGCAGGAATAGCAGCGGTTAATAGCTTGAGATGTAATTGATGTGGCCACTTTGTCTGCCAGTTCATTACCCTCAATGCCTCTATGGCCAGGAACCCAGCATATTGTCACATGTCTACCAGATGAATAAATATTGCACAGGTATGTGTAAAGCTCAATAAAAACAGGATTTTTGTGTATTCGCGGTCATCCACTTCAAATCGTCACCAAACGGCCTCGTTGCTGAAACTTCTCGCAGTATACAGAAGTCCTCTTCAGTGCTGAAACAAATCCGAAGCTTTTTCGCCTGCAGGCGTGCCAGCGCCGCGTTTGAATACGACGCTGACGACATGCGGCTGTTTGCGCGGGTGGTCGCCATGTTTAGTAGCGTTTACATGAATGCGACTGTGGCGCATCGCATTTCCAAGCGCATTTGAGAAAGGCGATCCGACGCCGTTTACAGGTAGCGCATTAGCTCTCGCGAGAACGTAGCGCCACATGGTGTCATATGAGGTAAGTGAAGCCCAGTTCCAGCGTAACTGGTTTCCGGTAGTGGGCCAGTGCGCCGTTGTGACCTAAGGCCCCTCAATAAAAGAAAAGTAGCGCCATCTCATCTCTCCTCCTCCTGCGCCGGCGTTCACTCTCTCTTCTGTCGACCGTGGCTCCCCCTACGCGGTGCTGAACTAGCAGACGCTCTCCGAATGAAAAGCTGTGGCTACGTGTCGCTCGCGCTCTTGAACTCGTTTCTTGATTGGAATTTTTCGCGTTATCTTTATGACTGGCTGCCGAAACAACGAGAGGACGCATAAATGCCGTTGCCGGCACAAGTTAATATCGCCGGGAAGTCTTCCATACGGTTTTCCTTTTTTAGCTCACCGCCAGCACAGGTACTTTATCTCTTGTTCTGCTACGCGATACATAAAATATAATACATCAGACGATAAATGTGACATATTTTTCTCTACTTCATACCACATATATCAAGAAATGATTAATAAATTACATATGTCAGTATACCATATGCAATTTTATTTCTTAAGAAAAACCGATAGACGCTAAAAAAGAAATACTAAATAGCCATGTAATCATGATACCGAGAATAAGCAGTGGTTTCGTTAGCTTCCCAGCAGTTTATTACTGACCCATGGGTATATTTTCTCAGTCCCCAATTTGTTTAGGTGACTGGCACAGACTATGGCTGGAAAAGAAGATGCAGCTTCGGAGGGCTTCAACTGAGTGAGAAGGACAATGAGGAAGCTCTGCGTGACCTATGTGGCGTTACACTTAGTGGTAGATTTTTATGGCGCAAGGGAAATTGTGGCCAAAAGAGCGCCAAACACAAGGTTGATGGTCGACTCAGATTAGTAAGCAGTAAAAGAGAAGGATAAGAAACAGTGGTGTATAGGGCCTAAAATAGTTGAGTAATGATTACATTTGATGATTACGGGCAAAGCGTATGACATTTACAAGGTCACGCAGCCTCAGCAGCAGCCCTTGTCAGGGCAAGGAGTGCGGAGCGCCTGACATGTAAGATAAAAAATCTTAGCCATTTCCTCGGGAATGAGACAAGGCTGAGTTCAACGGAAATATGAAATTGCACGTAGGAAGCGTTCACTCGCTAAAACCTTAAAAAATCTTTTTAGTGAAAACATTTGGTAGTCGCCGAGAAAGAGGGACGGGTGCGGAGGTATTTAATTTGTGTACAGTTCTGGGAATTGACGTCTCCTGTCTGGTTCTAGCCCCTTGCGCATGATTAGAATATGAATGACGGACAGTCGATCACTACATTTGCGACAGTGCGGTGCTGGAGTACTGTTTAACAGATGTGAATGTGTTGCACGTGTGTGTCCAATTCTAAGCCTGCATAGTGTAACCTCTTTATATCTGCCGCGTTTGTCGGTAGCATATCTTCCTATAATGGGCTTTATTGTGTGAAGTTTGTTTTAAATTGCTGCACCCAATTCTTCTTGCCATTGCGTACGGATTCTGTTTCTAATGTGTGGCCTGAGGTCCTCGTAGGGTACATTATCTATGTCAATAGAATTACGGAGAGCAGCTGACTGCGCAAGTCTGTCAGGTACCTCATTGCCAGCTATGTTGCAGTGTCCCGGTACCCAGCATAGTGTGATTGTGAGTTTAGATTTGTGAGCCAACATAAGACATTTTAGAAGGAAATTAGTCACTGGATTTTTATGCTTTTTACCGGATGACAACGCAGTCACCGCACTGAGGGAGTTTGTGTATATATGATGGAGGCTGGTTGTTTCTTCTGTAGGATGTCCCTTACGGCAAGGAGGATGCCCACCTCAAGATGATGATGATGTGTGGTGTTTTATGGCGCAAGGGCCAGTTATGGCCAAAGAGCGCCATGCCAGTGTTTGTGAGTGTGCAGTGGAGCGATGAATTCTGAGAAGTAGATGAAGTGTGGCTGTAAAGGGGCCTAAAAATAATCGCTGTAAAATGCGTAAAATATACATGCACTAAAATCATGGCAATGACTAATGAGGTGTACTATGAAATGAAGAATGCACTGACAAAGAATGACACGATATTTAAAATATTTAAGATGTAGTAGTTGGAAAGAAGCACTACTGCCTAAACAGAGCCCTTGAATCACAAGGGCCTGGAGGCATGTGCTTATACAAAACTACCATCACAGCGGCATCCTCTGGAGAGAGGATGCGCTATGAATTTGTTGGGCTTACAACATGCAGTACCACGTCATTTAAGAAAGCGAGGACTGCTTTAGTGCTAAACAGTGGTTCCTCACCAAGAAACATACTGGGATGCAGAGGGACATGATAGCGGTAAGCTAAAGGGAAATGTTTTTTTCTATCTGCTTCGGCATCCCGACACTCCAAGAGAACGTGGAGGACGGTTAGCCTCTTACCACATCTACCACAGGTTGGTGGTTCATCCCCGGGTAACAAAAAACTATGGGTGCCAAATGTATGACCTATTCTGAGACGACAGAATAGGACATCAGTTCGTCGTGTTTTCGTTACGGGGGGCCAGAAACCTAACTGTGGCTTAATCAAGTGAAGCTTATTATTTGTTTGTGCATCCCACAGACGTTGCCAATGGCTTCGCAATTTCTTACGGAAGAAATGTTTCAAATCTGTTGCAGAAACAGCAGCTGTAGGATTAGTAGCGTGCGATGTTATTGACGTAGCCATTCGGTCAGCTAGCACATTACCCTCAATGCTTCTATGGCCAGGCACCCAGCATATAATGATATGCTGGTTAGATACATATGCTCTACACAGTACGGAATAGAGCTCAATGAGTGTAGGATTTTTCTGTTTACAGGGTGACTTTAAAGCGTTTACGACACTTAGAGAGTCTGTAAATATGATTGATTTTTGAAGTTTAGATTTCCTTATATGCCTCACAGCTGACAATAAAGCATAGGCCTCAGCCGTAAAGATACTTGCTTCCGGGTGGAGTACACCGGATTCCGAGAAGGATGGGCCGACGGCTGCATACGACACCCCGTCACGTGACTTAGAAGCGTCTGTATAAAACTCTGTGCATGTGTACTTGGACTGTAGTTCAAGGAAATGCATTTTGATATGTGCCTCTGGTGCGTGCTTAGTGACCTCCACGAATGATGTGTCACACTCTATGAGCTGCCACTGCCACGGCGGTAACAGTTTCGCTGGAGCCATAAGACAGTGTTCAAGCAACGGAACACCCATTTCCTCACTAAGATTCCGCACACGCAAAGAGAACGGTTTTCTCGATGCCGGTCGATTTTGAAAGAGTGTGGCAGTGGTCATGTCGTTTATGGTTGAATAAGAGGGATGTTCAATGTTCGCGTGTACTCTAAGAAAATATGTAAAACTATTGTATGAACGCTGCAGATGAAGTGACCACTGATTCGACTCTATGTAGAGGCTGTGGATCGGACTTGTTCGGAAAGCACCGGTCGCGAGGCGGATGCCCAGATGGTGAACGGGGTCTAGAATTTTTAATGCACTTGGCGTTGCGGAATTATAAACTATAGCCCCGTAATCAAGGCGTGATCGGACAAGACTGTTGTACAAGTTCAGTAGGCATTTTCGGTCACTACCCCATGTTGCGCGCGACAAAATTTTCAAAAGGTTCATCGTCCCCAGACACCTTGCCTTCAAATATTTAAGGTGGGGGATAAAGGTGAGCTTTGAGTCTAGAATTATTCCCAGGAATTTATGTTCACTGCTCACGGATAGTTCCTCTTGATTAATCGTGAGATTTGGCACTGCTGTCATGCCTCTTTTGTTTGAGAAAAGTATGCACGTACTTTTCTTTGCATTTATTTTAAATCCAAGCTGTACCTGCCGTTCGCAGATAGCAATGTTGCATGATTTGAAACCTATCTGTACATCATCGACATACACAGAATAAAACATGCTGCGTGGAATAACTGTATACAGGGAGTTCATTTTTACAATAAAGAGCGTGCAACTAAGCACACCCCCTTGTGGCACGCCAGCCTCCTGGGTGAATGTTCTAGATAAAACATTGCCCACTCTTACGCGAAACGTCCGGTTAGACAAGTAGCTTTCGACTGTGTTTAACATATTTCCACGGACCCCCATCGCGGAAAGATCTCGCAGAATCCCGAAGCGCCATGTCGTGTCGTACGCTTTCTCTAGATCTAGAAAGACCGAAAGTAAAAACTGTTTATGTATAAACGCATCTCTGATGTTTGCCTCGATGCGAACAAGGTGGTCTATTGTTGATCTACCTTCTCGGAAGCCACACTGGAAAGGGTCTAGTATTTTGTCATTTTCTAGGAAACAGATTAGGCGCCGGTTTATCATTTTTTCATACAACTTGCACATGCAGCTTGTTAGCGCTATTGGCCTGTAGCTGCTAGCTAAAGACGGGTCCTTGCCTTGTTTAAGAATCGGGATGACTATGGCTTCTTTCCACAAGGAAGGAATATATCCAGCCGCCCACATGGCATTAAAGAGAGAGGAGTGTTGTCAGTGTTTCGGGGTGTAAGTACCTAATCATTTCGTAGATGATACGGTCGCCACCTGGCGCTGAGTTGTTGCAACAAGCGAGAGATGCTTTAAGTTCGGCTAAGCTGAATGGTCGGTTGTAAGCCTCATTTGATGAACCTTTGCTATTAAGGGGCTGCCGCTCTTCGCGTTCTTTGAACTTCAGGAAAGATTGTGTATAGTGCGATTCACTCGATACATATTCGAAGTGTTTGCCTAGAGTATCCGCCTGGTCTTCCAGGCTATCACCTTGGCTATTTACTAAGGGTAGGGGATGTGACTCCCGACCTATTAATTTATTCACCCTATTCCAGACTTTCGTTTCATCTGTATACGAGTTTATGCTGGAGATGTACTTTTCCCAGCTCTCTCTTTTAGCACGTCTGCGCGTTCTCCTGCCCTGCGATTTTGCTTGTTTAAAATTAATCAAGTTTTCGGCTGTTGGGGAGTTGCGAAACAATCCCCAGGCCTTGTTTTGCTTTTTACGTGCTTTTTGGCATTCCTCGTTCCACCAAGGCAGGCGACGCTTATTAGCTAGTCCATTAGTTTGTTGTATGCACCTTTCTGCAGCGTCAGTGATAAAACGTGTTATATACGCCACAGCATCGTCTATGTTAAGAGACGCAATGTCATCCCGGCCTAAATATGTTATTTCTTTAAAAAGTTGCCAGTTAGCAGAGTTAACCTTCCATCGGGGAACATGTGGGGAGCAACCATCTTGTTTTGTTAAGCTTAGTATAATTGGAAAGTGGTCGCTCCCAAAGGGGTTCTTCAGAACGGACCACTGCAGGTACGGAATTAGTGTACTCGACACGATACTCAAATCTATGGAGGAGTATGAATTATGCGCCACGCTGTAGTACGTTGGCTCTTTCTTATTAAGTAAACATGCTCCCGAGGAAAAAAGGAAGTTTTCAATTAGGCGACCTCTTCCATCACAACGCGTGTCTCCCCACAAGGTGTTATGTGCATTGAAATCTCCGAGAACTATGTATGGTTCCGGAAGCTCATTTATGTAGTTTTGAAATTCCGTTTTATTAAATGGATAGCTGGGAGGGATGTATATGGAACTAATAGTGATTAGCTTGTCAAACAACACCCCTTGGACAGCAACTGCCTCTAGGGGCGTACGAAGTTTTAATTCCCGGCAGGCAATACCTCTATCGACTACAATAGCCACACCACCGGAAGACACGACTGTGTCATCGCGGTCTTTACGAAAAATGGCGTATTGCCGGAGAAAGTTTGATTGTGTATGTTTAAGGTGTGTCTCTTGAACACACAGCACCTTAGGATTAAACCTGTGTAGGATTTCTTTGACGTCATCGAGGTTGTGTAGGAGTCCTCTGACGTTCCATTGTATTATTTGTGTATTCATGTTGGAAGTGTTTTTTTCTGCTGTGTGTTTAAAAAAGAGACTAATTTAACTTACAGAGCCCTTGTCGGGCCCTGTGATGCGGGCTTTTTCTTTTTTGGAGCGATCGCGAGATTCTCGCGGCTCCTTTGGCGCTTGCGGCGCTGTCTGGCAGGTTGTTGTGTCCATCGCCTCTTGCGAGGCGCTGGACACGCGCTCTTGCGAGCGGTTGTTTTGACGGGAAGGCCTCGTTTCGAGGGACGAGGCCCTTGAGGCCACCAGCCCGGAGGTCGATGGCCCCTTCTTGTGAGTTGGCGGAGCAGCTCGAGCTGCAGCCGCCGGGGGGGGGGGGGCGGATGGCGTCACTGCCGGCTCACTGTGTGTGGGCCGGACAGCCGCCGGAAGCCGTTGCGACGCTGCCCCCTGACGCGCCACTTCGGCAAAAGTTTTCTTTGGCAGGTAGGATACCCGCCTGCGTGCCTCCTTGAACGTTAGATTTTCCTTTACTTTAATTGTTACAATTTCTTTTTCTTTTTTCCAGGATGGGCACGACCGCGAGTATGCGGCGTGCTCCCCATCACAGTTCACACAGTGGAGAGAGTTTTCGCATGATTCAGAGAGATGCTCAGTGGCACTGCATTTCGCACAAGTCTGACGGCCTCGGCAGTTCTGCGAACTGTGGCCGAATCTTTGGCATTTGAAGCATCGAAGAGGGTTTGGCACGTATGGCCTGACACGTAATTTAATGTATCCGGCTTCAATGGTCTCGGGTAGAACACTAGAACCAAAAGTAAGGATTATATGTTTTGTCTTTAGCTCCTTGCCATCGCGCCTCATCTTGATTCGTTTTACAGTCAAAACATTTTGCTCTTTGAATCCTTCCAAAAGTTCATCTTCGGTGAGCTCCAACAGGTCGTCATCAGAAATAACACCGCGGGTGGTGTTCATTGTGCGATGCGGGGTCACAGTCACAGGAAAGTCTCCAAACGACACTAGATTCTGTAGTTTATCATGTTGTTTCTTATCGCGGAGTTCCAGGAGGAGGTCACCGCTGGCCATCCTCGTCGCCTTGTAACCTGGTCCTATAGTCTCTGTCAGAGTCTTTGCAACGATAAAGGGTGAGATCACTCTCACGGTCTTTTCAGTTTTCTCACTGTGTACCACGTGGTAGCGTGGAAAGTTTTCAACTTGTCGGCCAAAAAATTTAAAAACTTCTTCGGTGCGCCCCCTCTTTTGGGGGCGATCAGAAAGCGCGGGAAAAGAATTAGCCATAAAATATTCATGTTTCGGCAGAAACGCCAGCCACCCACCATGGAGTCCAACAAGGGGACGCTGGAGGGCCTGTAAACACAAGACCTGCAGACGCCAGCTGTACGTCACCACTATAACCAAATATGGAGTATCCGAGGTTGGGTACCCACACAAGGTTAACCCTAGCTGCCTGGGAAATTAGAAGTAATGGAAGTGAACAGAAGACAGGATAGATTGAAAGTGAGAGAGAAAGACGAAGATTAAAGAGGAGGACAGGAAAAGGCAACTGCCGATTTCCCCTGGGTGGGTCAGCCCAGGGGTGCCGTCTATGTGAAGCAGAGGCCGAAGAGGTGTGTTGCCTCTGCCGGGGGGCCTTAAAGGTCCGAACACCCGGCATCGGCTCAACCCCCAGGATCCCCCTTTCCCCAGACACGGCGCAGCCGCGCACGGCTACACGCGGGAGGGTCCAGCCCTCATGTGCTCGGGTCCGTGGTGTCGCAAACCACCAAACGCCTGCTGACGCAGACGCCCCTGCGGGGGCCCACCTCAAGAAATCACATATCACAGTTAACAGCGTGTATTTCCCACGGCGCAATGGTGTCTTTATGAGAGACCACCTGGAGGTTGGAGACCGGTATGTGCAGGCTTTCAATGTGTGATGCGACTCTAACGAGATATGGTGGCGTTGCTGATGGTCGCCTCAAGAACAACTGGGTGTTGGTTGTGTCCCGCAAGAGTTCACCAGATGGATGCTCTGCATGCGAGCGCACCTTAGTGGCATATACTATGCTTCTGCACTGCCTTCGTCGTTCCAGTGACCATCTGTTCGGCTCAACATACAGGCTGGCTATTGGGCTACTTCTGAAAGCACCAGTGGCCAGACGGAGCCCCAGGTGGTACACCGGGTCAAGCATCTTTAGCGCAGACTTTGACCTGATTCGTACACTACCAAGCCATAGTCAATACGTGACAGGACAACGCTATTCAGAAGGTACAGTTGACAGTCGCGGTCTGTACCCGATGACTGATGGGAAAGGATCTTTAGTAAATTCAATGCTTTCAAGCATTTCAATCGCAACTGCTAGATATGTGGAACAAAGGTGAGCTTTTTATCGACCACAACACTTCGGAATCTGTGATCTTGTTTAACGGCTATGGTCTGCCCGTTCAGTGTGATGTTGGGGTCTGGCCTAATGCCACGCTGTTCAGAAAAAGGTAAACAGACGGTTTTGTCACAGTTGAATTTAAACCCATTTTCATCTGGCGAGCTTGAGAGTTTATTTAGCCCCAACTGAATTTGCCGTTCACAGATGCCCAAGTTGCTGGATTTGAAACTTATCTGGACATCGTCTACGTAAACCGAGTAAGAGATCGTTTTGGGCAACACACTGCTTAGGCAGTTCATTTTAACTATGAAAAGCGTGCAGCTGAGAACGCCACCTTGGGGGACACAATTCTCCTGCATGAACCGCTTCGATATAGCATTTCCAAGACGAACCACGAAGGTGCGTTCGGAGACGTAGCTTTCTATGTTTCGCGAGACTCCAAGAGAATGCAGATCACAGAGAATGCCATAACGCTAGGTCGTGTCATGAGCTTTTTCCAGGTCAAAGAATACAGAAAGACAGCGTTGTTTGTGGATAAAGGCATCCCTGACATAGGACTCAAATGCTACAAGTTGGTCAGTTGTCGACCGACCAGACCTGAATCCAGCTTGACGGTGGTCATGAAGGCGGTTATATTCAAGGAAATACACGAGGCGGCGGTTTATTATTTTTTCAAACACCTTGCACAAGAAACTAGTCAAGGCAATGGGCCTGTAGCTAGCTGCAAGTGTGGCTTCCTTTATGGGCGGACTTTGCGGGCGGACTTTATGGGCGGACTTTGCAGTGGATGAACTCTGCTTTCACAGCGTCTGGTAGACTGGAACGATTAAAGGTCAAGACGATATGGCGTGTCATTACATCTTCACCGTTTCGCCTTATGGTGATGCAGCGTAGGGCGATGACACCTTGATGTTTGAAGCCATCGAGGAGGTCAGAGTATGTTTCGCGGATCAGATCACGTTCTGATATAATGCTTTGAACTGTGTTCAGACTGCGGTGGGGGGTAATGGACAAGCAAGTGAGCGAACTGATTTTGCTTGAGGAGGATGTCGGAATAATCTTTCTGCGACACTTCAACAAGAAGATCACCGCATGACACTTTGTGTGCTTCATATTTTTCCCTATCAATTTCGCAAGGGTCTTAGCGATAGCAAAAACGGACATTGGAGTAACTGAGTCGTTGTCTGCAAGAGTGAATAATCAGGAAACGTGGATAGTGGTCACAATCACTTCGAGTTCTGTCAGAGATTTCTTCGGTGCGGCCCCTTTTCAGGGACCGCTCAGGTTTTTTGGAAGAAGTACTCATACGATATGGGTATGCCGACGGTTCCTAGAAAGTCACCTGTGTTTCACCATCTTTTTCACACGAAGGTCCCGGGGCTCGCCGCCTCGTAAACAGACGAAGAGCCCATCGGCCGGAGCTTCACCATGGCCCCGAACGCCACCGTTCATGGTTTCTACCCTTCACCTCAAAACCTTTCGCCACGGTGCGGATGACAGCTTCGGTATGGGGGCTAAGGATCCGTGATGGCGCCAAGCACCATCACCTTTATACTCAAGGTGCCCTTGCGGGGCACCGCCAACTTCAAAGCAAGGTAAGTCACAGTCAGAGCACGTGGCAGACCCGCGAATACACACACTAGAGCGGGAAACAAAGCAATCAAACAGGAATTAGCTGAACTCAGGGCAACCCTAGCCAGGCTAGAAGGACGTATCTTAACAAACAACAGACCGACACCGATCCCTCAATCTTTTGGGACCGTAGTCGCATCGTGTAGCACACACAAACGCAGGGCCATCGTTATCTAAACCGACGACACATCCGATGTGGACGCCTTTATGTCTGATGCCTGCGAGGCTCCTTCTGATGCCTCCGTCCGTGAAAACAAAGCCAAGAAGCGCAGCAAGAAGAACAAGTACAACGCATTTCAATCGGCAATTACTGAAATTAGGGAGGCACTCACGCAAATCTGCGGCAGACTCGACCGCCTAGAAAGACCAATGGCTCATCCCAAAACCACGAAAACAATCTCCACGCTGGACACAGGGCTCATGTCTTCTCTGGGACCTGCGCCGCCCGCACCCTCCAAGCCACCAGGTCCAACGAGTGAGCCCAGCATAACGGGGGCCATGCCAAACCAGTACAGTGGATAACGCACCACAATATTTCAAGATCTGGCAATGAAACTGTAACTCATTCAACAAAAAGAAAGCTAACCAAACGGTAATTCGTCAGATAATGAAAAGAAAAGCCATACGTCATCATCCTACAAAAGTGCGGGGCGGAAAATAACATTCAAAACATGTTCTTCTCGGGGTACAGGGTTTCCAGGCCGACCTTGAACCCTGAGTTCAAACAAGCCAGGGGCATTGCCACTCTCATCCGCAAAGACGTTAGCTTTGTGGAAAGGGGCACCCCAACATACAAGAAAGGCTGGAATCCATGCTCACAGAAATCATTCCCAGTCAGGACCTAAAGACCCACCTTCACATACTAAACATCTACAGTTCCCTGACTGACAGACTCGGGAACTTTAAGAAACTTCTCACATCGGCCGCGTCGCAAGCCAAGGACAGGCCGCTGATCGTTGCCGGTAACTCAACGCGCACAACACCGTCGGGGGTACGCCACCAATGACAGGAAAGGTATTCACCTTGCCGAGTGCGCGGACACCCTAGGTATGAAACTCATCACGGACTCAAGGTTCCCATCGCGCAGAGGCAACTCGGTTCAGAGGGACACCACCCCGGACCTGACGTTCCTCGGAAACGCAGACGGGTCGTGGGACAACCTGCAAGAGGACATTGGCAGTGAGCATTTCAACCTAGAAATCAACGTCCCCATCACACCCACTTTTCTCAAGACGTACACCTACGTCAACTGGGACCTCTTCAGAAGAATGAGGGGTAATGAGGACAGACAAGAAGAAACCTTCGAAGAGCTCCTGGAAAATCAGAAAATTACGGTGACCAATGCCACTAAAGAAATAAGCACGGACCTGGAGGTGCCAGCCATGGACTCCCGACTCGCACACCTCCTGGAGGCCAAGAACGCACTAAGAGAAAGATGGAAACAGCAGAAGCTAAACAGGAGGCTGAGGTCTAAATTAACAGAAATCAACAAAGAGATCGAAGAACACTCCAGAAATTTGAATGCGCAGCAATGGGACGTGGTGTGTAATGAGGCCGACGGTAAAATGAGAAGAGGCAGCAAGTGGAGCCTTCTCAAGAACCTATTCGCCGACAGCAATAAACCGGCCAAGAGTAATACCCGATTAACAGAAACTTCCACAAGTTTGTAAGATCGTTTTGAAATAACCGAACGTCCACCATAAACGTCGGAGAATAGGAAGCAGAAAGGACAGGCTGGGCAACATCGGCGGCACCCCACAAGGGTCAGTGCTTTCGCCGCTTATTTTAAACATTGCAATGCACGATCTCTCAAACAAACTCTCGGAAGTCCCTGGGGTAGTTCACGCGATTTTCGCGGACTACATCACCATTTGGTCCGCGAGCGGCCCGCTAGGCACTCTGGAGCAGAACCTACAGCAAGCGCTGGACACCACGTAAGCTTTCATTACAAACACGGGACTGAAGCTCTCTCCCAGCAAATCAGAACTCCTCCTGTGCAAACAAGGCCTCAGGCAGAGACAGCGCCTTAGCTCCCTCCCCGTTCACTTACACACCAGGGACGGAGGAAACATCCCTAGGTGTTACACAATCAAGGTCTTGGGCATGGTCATTGGGGCTTACAGCAATGACAACGCGGAGGCAATAAAACGCATCGCAAAGAGCACCCTCAACTTCACCAGGGTCACGGGTCGCCAGCACAAGGGGCGGACTGAAAGAGGCCAACCTCATGACAGCATTTCACGCCTTCCTCATCAGCCACGTAACCTACGCCGCCCCCATCCTTAACTGGAAGAAGACGGAGCTGAACAAAATCGCCACAATAATCAGAATCCGACTGAAAAAGGTCCTATGCCTCCCGAGAAACACTAGTACGGAACGTCTCCTCCAATTGTGGCTACACAACACGGCAACCGAACTCTTTGAGGCACAGTGAAACAGCCAAATTAGTCGGCTCTCACTCACACGGGCGGGCATCGAGATCTTACTATAGTCGAGTACAACTTTAGAAGACAGGAAGAGGCCCCGCCCAGTTGACCGAAGCGCAGCAGCCAATTCCTCCGCGACTAAAGAAATAGTCCCACTCAAAAAATTGTGACTGCTTCTAAAACACGTATTTGTCGGTATAAATAAGATTTGTGTATCTTGACGAGTGGTTTGGTAAAACTCTCATGATGGAAATGCTACCGCACATGCCGGATCGCGAGAGAAAAATAACTCCGTGCCTTCTACAACGCTGTGCGTCGTCTGCTACAGAGCAAGATCGACGGCACCGGGCGTAGCAGTCGCTGGCTTAATAGCATAAGATTCATATATACTTTTTGTGTGTTTGCACAACCTTATTTTTTAATGTGTTGGGCTTATTTTTAATTAATATTTTTTTTCTTTTTTTTCGCGGTTGCGAACCTGCGATCTCGTGAGTTCGCGAACGATCGCGCGCGGCATTCCGTGCCAGTTTTCCGCCATGGAGCCCAGCGAGGTGACATCAGAACGCGATCCTTTGTTGCCGAACGAGCCTTGTGTCGCCTCGATGACCACGCCACCAAGGAGCCTCGGCAAGAACAAGAGCGGCCACATCCTGAACAGCGATTCACGCAACATGATATTCCACTGCTACACGTTTTGGCGTAACAGGCAGCCTGAACGCAGCGTGGAGGACTCGAGCAAGTTTGTCGCCGACATGCTTGGTGTAAGCGAAAGGACTGTGTTCCGGGTGAGGCAGGAAGTTAAAGCTTCGCATTTTTCGCGTGGCAAACTGACGACGCCCTCGCGAAAGCGCCCACGCAATGCGGAGAAGAGGAGACGCAGTGCGAAGTTTGACAGCTTCACATTGTGCGCGCTGAGATCAGGGGCGCGATCTTGTACGCGTTCCAAAATGGAACGGAGGCGTTCCGTTCCATCGAGCCGCACACGATTGGTCAATTTCAACCGCGACGTTCAAATTGACCAATCGTGTGCGGCTCGATGGAACGGAACGCCTCCGTTCCATTTTGGAACGCGTACAAGATCGCGCCCCATGTGTGCACGATTTCTTTCGCCGCAACGAGATACCGACGGTCGAGAAGGTAACTACCGAGTTCTCGGAGCGTATGGAACTACCATCACTAAGGCGGTGTACTGTGCGTCGCCTGCTTGCCGAGATCGGCTTCAAGCACGAAAAGAGAAGCCGCAACTCGCTGCTTATCGACCGGGATGACATCACCGATTGGCGGAATCGCTACCTCCGTGACGTGGAGCGCTACCGGGCGGAAGGCCGAAAGATCTTCTACCTGGACGAGACATGGGTGACGGCAGGACACACTCGGTCCATCGTGTGGACAGACACGGTGGTGCAGAAGCGCGGACGCCTGTTCGCTCGAGCAAATGGCCTGACGACGGGTCTAAAACAACCTTCTGGGAAAGGTCAGCGCCTGATCCTAACGCACATCGGCAGCGAGGATGGTTTCGTCGACGGCTGCTTGGATGTATTCAGAGGCCAAAAGACAGGCGACTACCACGAAGAAATGGATGGAAATCGCTTTGAGGGCTGGTTCAATGACGTTCTGCAGAAGTTGCCAGCTGGTAGCGTCATTGTTTTAGACAATGCACCTTACGACGACAGCCTGGAAGAAGGAAAAGATACAGGAGTGGCTCACAAGCAAGAACATCAGCTACGGTGAAAGGATGATAAAGAAGCAGCTGCTTGAGCTGGTGGCATCTGTAAAGTCACGCTTTCTGAGCTACATCGTAGACAACACAGCTGTAAAGGCCGGTTGCATTGTACTCAGGCTCCCGCCGTACCACTGCGAATTTAATCTCATTGAGCTTGTGTGGGCCAAGGTCAAAAATGGCATCGCTGCGGACAACAGAGACTTCAAGCTGTCCGCGGTCGACGTCATCTTGAGGGAGAAATTCAAGCAGGTAACGGCGGAAGACTGGAGGAAGAGCATTCAGCATGTGATGGACTTGGAGGCAAAGTTCAGACTTGACACGTCTGGGAGTGAGCACATTCAACCCATCATCATCCAGCTGGGTGAAGATGACACTGAAGAAAGCGACTCCGACTGCGAGCTGTCTGGCATTGAGCCACTCGACGAAGCATAAAGGCTTCTTATTAACAAAAGAACAGCCCTTATTCGGGCTACCAAAATTTTGCCGGTGGGTTCGCAACAGCCATCCATCCATTCCGTGACCTCTCAAATAAATAAGCAGTTCCATTTATGGCATATTCCTTATAATAGAAGCTCAATTCTGATAAGCAACGTCCTGCACACAGTGTGCTCGATTTAAGAAGTGGCATAGAAACACATTTAAATGCTGGCATATCTGAATGAAACACTATTGTTAACCCTGATTATCGTTGGCGGGCTCAAAATGCTCATTCGGGCAGCCATTCATGTGGTTGCATTGTTTATTTTGTTATCTGGCTCACACAAGTAATGCGATTAAGAGAACAAATATAAAACATCATTAGCTTAGAGAGGCTCAAAATGCTCATTCAGGCAGCCACCATCGAGTTTGACGTGCCCCATAGTGAAATAGCAGTAGTCAGAGCACGCTTGATGGTTCTGTTAGCAGTCTGCACTGTAAATCAGTCATGTCATAGCAAGTGGTGGTGAAATAGCAGCAGACAACACCAAACTGCCACTGTCAGCAGCTTGAATGCCAAAGCACATATTCATGTGGTTGCATTGTTTATTTTGTTATCTGGCTCACACAAGTAATGCGATTAAGAGAACAAATATAAAACATCGTTAGCTTAGAGAGACCCAAAATGCTCATTCAGGCAGCCACCGTCGAGTTTGACGTGCCCCATAGTGAAATAGCAGTAGTCAGAGCACGCTTGATGGTTCTGTTAGCAGTCTGCACTGTAAATCACAGTCATGTCATAGCAAGTGGTGGTGAAATAGCAGCAGACAACACCAAACTGCCACTGTCAGCAGCTTGAATGCCAAAGCACATTCATGTGGTTGCATTGTTTATTTTGTTATCTGGCTCACACAAGTAATGCGATTAAGAGAACAAATATAAAACATCATTAGCTTAGTGAGGCCCAAACTGCTCATTCAGGCAGCAACCGTCGAGTTTGACGCGCCCCATAGTGAAATTAGTCTGAGCACGCTTTATGGCTCCGTTAGCAGTCTGCATTGAAAATTGAAGTGTTGTCATAGCCAATTTTCAATTTATTAATCTGACTCGAGCAAGTATTAACGTGATTAACTTTGCTAGCATTTTTTGTCATATTTACGTACCGGAAAAAATGTTGAACGTGTTTTAGTGAGTCACTTTGTTCATTACAAGCCGTAGGCAAAGTGACGGACAGATTCAGACAGTGATATTGGGGAATAAATGGTGAAAGTTGCAAAAGCTCTCACAGCACTGCTTCGCTGGACTCCATTCATTAGAAAACTGCATTTGTAATAATGAAAGCGTCATGACAGGAAATGATACCCCACTGCACAATGTTATATATGTGTACCACTACATGTGACGGGCAGCAAAACCATCTGTTTATAAATACTGAATGCAACAACATAGCAAGGTGCTGTTTCACAATATGGCACCTTTTCATGTGCACTTCTGGTAAGCTACCGTATGCACTGATGCATAAACACATTAACAGGGGAAAGAGACGAAGTAACTGTGCAAGCCACGTGATGCTTTTAACATTTTGTATCTGTCAATGTTTCTGTTGTCACAGCTGATAGAACTTTCTTTAGTGCAAGTTGATTAATCACGTTGCAGCAACAGCACAAGAAGCAAGGTCAGAATAGTAGGAGAAAACAAAGCAAGGTGGCAGACTGAGGAGGCAAGGTAGACAAGAGAGAATAGCTTTAATGACATCGAAGAGACCAGCCCTGCTATTCACAGGACTTGGTGCTTTGAATGAGACGAGTTAATGGAATTGTCGAAAGTCGTGGCTGCAGCATGCTTACAAGAACAAATGCAAAAATAAAAGGATAGACATAGGAACAAATACATACACGCACGGAAGAACTCACATTTTCACACACATGAACACAAACGCGAGCGCGAAAAGTAAGATCTAAAATACAAAAAAGGGCAAAATAACAAATATACACAAACACACAAGAAAACACGCACACACATTTAACGCAGACGCGAGTAGAACTATTAGGAGTCAGTTCACAAGCAGCTGTGCCTACTTTGTCGTACTTCTTTTTAATGTACATATTGGCTGTGTTGACTTCACTGTCATGGGAATTTTTTAGTAGCGACATATCACGACAAATCGCAAAGCTGGTTTGTGGGAAAGCAAGTCGAGCGCTGACAGCACAACTTATGTGCGATTGTATCACAGCAGGCATTCTACAGCTGGCGCGTGCAGTGAGCGATGAGTTCTAAGCCACACAGCGACGCGAATTCATGCCAAGCTCCCTTGCAACGGCACCAGTGTATCAGTCATAATTTTAAATTAGCATTCAGGCTGATATTAAGGAAACAAACACTGCTTCCAAACGCCTGACCGTTAACAATCCAATGGCATTCGCTCAAGCAGCGCGTGTTAGTCACTGATTGTTAGCATTGATGGAAAGCAATCAATCGACGGTGCTACACAACACTCGGACGACGCCGCTAGACGCTCGGCTATCTTATCACACTGCTGCCAACGATCGGTCGTTTGCACGCTGAGCCGGCAGCAACGAATCTTTGCGTTGGAGGTTACTTTCACAAATCTTTTCTGTTGAGAAAGTCGCAGGTTGGTTTCATCTGCGCACGCTTTTTTCATTTATCCTGATAATGGTTTTGCTCGATCACTTCACCACGTCCGACGAGAAACGCAGGGGCACAGTACACAAACACACCCGCCGCTCACAGTAGGTACCAGACTTTGGCGAACGCTCCTCGTCGTAACTTCACTTAGGAGCAAAACAAAACACCACGGAGCAAACACGTACGATGTTTGTTTGCAGCGGTATGCCGCCGCGGGATCTTGTTTCCACACGAAGCGCAGCGCAGCGCCACCGATGTTCGCTGCAATCTTTCTTCGCCGGCTCAAGGCTCAGAACAAACGCACGCGGCGCAAATTGTGCATCGTAAGCTCACAATAATATTTCCGGCATGACAGACCACCACAAACAATTCGAATTCACTCTGACGAAGGGAGACGCACAGAGCTGACGCGACTCGGCCCAGTTCGAAGCGAGGGCGGCTATGTTAGGCATGTTCTCCGTCGGCGGGGACACCGGCCGTCCGGCTCATGACGTCACCTGAAGTGCGCGCCTATTGGTGCCGGCTCGTGTCTATCCGCCTTTGAGGGACAAATGCCGCTGTCTTCTAAAGTTGTATCCGACTATAGAAGCAGGCATACAGGCCTTCTTCATGCCAACAGAGAAGTCGCAACTATGCAGAAACGCCAAGAAGGAAATAACCGTTGATCCAATCCCAAGAAAGATACATCCAACCCACAACGAGGGGCGGAGAAAAGCGAGAGCCAAGGCAATCCTTGACAACATCAACCGTAACGAAACGCAAGTCCACTTCTTGACGCGGCCAGATATTGGAATCGAGGCGCCTACGCCGTCTCTGTGGTGGACGCCCATGGCTCGCTCGTCAACGCAGTTAGGGTAGTTACCAACTTCACTCACGAAGCAGAAGAAATGGCCAACGCAGTGCCCCTTGGAATCTGCAAAGAAGCCTTCGTCATTTACTCGGACTCAAGAACAGCCATTAGAACCTCCTCGGCGGCCCTCGTCTCTAGGAAACCAGCTACGGTTCTGTTCCAAGAAACGGGAGGAGAGAACCTCACGTCCCCACACATCACATGGTTCTCGGCACACATGGGCAACATTTCCGGACCTCCTGACTGTAATCGGAACGAGCGGGCACACCAACTGGCGCGATAACTCACAATCCGCGTCTGCGGTCCGCCACCTCGCTTCAACCCAGCCTGGAGGAACCTAGACAACAAAGACCCGCTCGAGTCGTACCAGGAAATCGCTTCAAATCGTAGGTTAGCACGAAGAATTTTTCCTCCTCCTCACTCAAAGCTCAAAAAAGCACAGGCCGTCACTTACAGACAGTTGCAGACTAGAACATACATCAAACCAACAACACTAAGCAAGATCAATCCTGACCTTCCTACTGAATGCCCACACTGTGGTCACGAATACAACTTCGAACACATGCTCTGGCTGTGCCCTGCCAACGCGGGCACGCACTTTCCTGACCAGTCCTCGTGGGACTCGGCAGTCAGGACTCAGAAGCACAGAGCTCATCGCTCAGCTCAAGGCTGTCCAGAGGGCCCGGGCCGTCGCCGAACGACTCTAACGGCCCCGACCTGAGTGGAGCCGTCGGATTGATCGGCGGGCCCTCCGGTCCCGCTTTAATTCTCTCTCCTCAGGACCTAAATAAAGTTCGCACTCACTCACTGGTCTTTAGTGTTTTATTTTGTGCCACCATTTCATATTAGAAATCCACCACCGCCAGCGCGCTACGGCTTGTCAAATACTAGAAATCTATGCATCTCCTGTTCTCCTATTGTCTTTTGCGGGTATTGGAATCCCCCTTGTCACAATGGATTTAAGTCATTCAAGTCAGACTCAATGATGTTGGCATCTGCTTTGTCTGAATTTGATCATATTTGCCATTCCTTGCATAAGCGTACTGTAGAGTTGCACACAACCTACCGTATACACTCGTGTAAGGGCCGCACTTTTTTTTCGCGGTTTTTATGGGGTGCGGCCCTTCCACGGAAGTGTGAAATTTTTGTTCAATTTTCGATCCACGAATAGAAAAACCTATTTAATCATGCCATATGTACCTAACGATGCTCCTAACCAGACTAGGAATGCTTTCGTAGTCTTGTTTGTTGCGGCCAACTCATCCTTTTTGTCGCGCCAGCGACGCACGCACTTGTCGTCGACGTGGAAATTGCGGCCGGCTGCACGTTTTCGATTCTGTTCGGCATATGCAACAACTTGAAGTTTGAACGCAGCATCGTACACGGTTAAGCGTTTTGTCCTTTCCATCGCAAGCGGTTTTGCTATAGACAGTCGTGAAAATGAACGGCGGCACATAGGATCAATGGCGCCGGCGAGAAAAGCGACAAGATCTCCCAGATAGTGCCGCGCGCCCGAAGCTCACTGATAGCGCCGCGCGACGAAGCCGCAGGACAGCTATTGCCATATGGTGGCTCCCGCGAAATGCGCCGTACGCGAGACGCGACGACGCTGCCGTTTACTGGGGAGATTTTTTTGTCTAAATTTGGACTGTCAAATTGGGGGGAGCGGCCCTTACATGAGCGCGGCCCTTGGTTGAGTGTATACGGTACCTTGTTTCTATCACTGGCACAAACACCCCTTGATTCTTTGTAAGGTTGGCTAATGGAGGGTGAGGTTTCCAGCGTGCCTTTGCAGAACTATCTCACAAACTACTTGCAATAATCGGTTCAGTTTCCAATGGGCATTCTGGTGCTATTATTGTTATTTGCTTCAGGGCTGGTATAAAAGACGAGCTAAGTGGGATGCCACCTTGATCCCCAGTGCCTGAGCGTAGGAAAGGGGGGGGGTGCTTTGCCGATGCAAGCAACGATCCCCCACCCATAATGACCATTATCGTCTACTTTGCACGGCCCTGGGTTACTGAACAGTTTACGGAGGTAATACAGGTAGTCGTCTAAAGGCGTCATCAGCACTTCCGCAAGGATGAGGGGAAAACGTTAAACGCGGGGTAATGTTTCACATACTGAGCAGAGACAATTAATGCTTGCAGTTTTCAAAACTGAACAGTATCTGCCTATCGGGTATGTCCGGATGGCTTTCGCATTTAAGATAAGAAAGTAGCCAGTAATTGCAGCAACTGCATCAGTCGCATACAATGTTTTCACAAGAGTGACTACAATTCGGGCGAAAATGGGGCATTATGATGGGCACCCTCTATTGAAACTACTAATGAGACTAAAAAATGGAAAGACGGGAGACATGCATAGAGGCACACATCTTGAGCCAACTGCCAAGAACTGCTATTTGGCTCAAAATCGTCAAAATGATAGACTTCATGTTCAAGACTACCCTATGTGTGCTTCATCACAAGCCCTAATGGTGTTGTGACATGTGTTTGCTGACCTCCAATGCATATGGATGTTAAATGACCCAAGAGCACAGAGAAATTTATGAAGTCTGAAGCACGTGAGGGTGGCACCAGGCACATGAAGCATGCAAGCCGCTATTTCTGTCAGGCACAGGTGCAGATGGGAGTTACAAGTTTTACTGCAACTGACAAATTTGTTTAATGAGACAGAGAGTGTAACTGAATGTGCCTCTCTGACAGCCTCATTTTGATGAGGGAGGTGAAAGGTCTACATTTTTAACCAATATATTTTCCACATATTTTTCGTTAGGCGCAATAAGCATGTTGTGTGATGGAGAGGTATAAGCTGTGTTAAATGGTGAAAAGTACGCAAACTTTTACCGCATAACAGTTGTCTACATATACAGGCAAGGTCCAATGTTCATGAGATGAAAAAATGCAAGTGTTACAAAACTAAAGAATGCGGCCCACCTTTTGTGATCATTGGGCAAGATATATCACATTATTATTATGAATATTTTGAATACAGGATATGCTCCTTCCTCAGTTAACATGCAAGCAAAAACTGGCACACGCGAAGGTATAATATATGCAGCGCGTGCAGCGTGCTTTTTAATAACCGCGTTTCAATGAATGCGACTATAGAGCCTAACATCGCATTTCGCGCACGCCGGATACGTTTAAACAGCGGTAAGGCGCGAGGTAGCAAATTAACGCAGCGCTGACGCCGCTCTGCATTGTGAACGACAGCTGTGACGTTGACAAGGATGCTCACCCACCTGCTTTCCGTTCTATGAAGTGTCACTAATTTGTTTAGTTGGTATTCCATTATTTTGTTGCGAGAGATTGTATTGGCACCCCTTAAAACAGGACAACAGACAAGAAAGAAATGTCCGACAATTATAGGATGGACAAAGAAAGGCTTTGAATGCATATGATTATGTACGTGTACAAGGGCTTGTCAGATAAGGAAAGGCATCTCAGCTCCTGCGAAGCAGGCGCTCGTGCCCTACTTTTTGTCGTTTTTTCCTTTGTCAAAAATTGCAGAGAACAATTTAAAGAACGCATCGCCAAACCCGTCTATATTTGTAATGTTTGTTATTGTGATTTCTTTATAATGTATCAATAATGTATCAAAACGAGGGCTTATTTATTATATAAGGTCGTCACATAATGTTCATGTGAGTAATTTAGGTTGTTTAAACAGAACGTTTGTGTCCAAAAGAAAACGACTGCTTGTGCTGATGGTTTGCAAAACTTAACCAGAAACATACCCAACTTTTTGCCGCCGGGCAGGACATCCCCGATTTCTCCAATGTTCTCGTGTCAGAAAATCAAACCCGGGAATGCTGCCTGGGTTTACTCTTGAAAAATAGCACCCGATCTTTGCCCCCGAAATAAAAAAAGAGATTATCAACCCCAGAATAAACGATCCTATATGCTTAACTACTACGTCCATTCTGCCTGATTCAAATTTAAGACAGCATATTTATTCAATGGACAAAGCACGCACGGAAAATGCTTAACTGGAGTCCGTACCGTTCCATAATGGCTATGAAGTTGGCTGTGCCCATGCAGTTATTGAAGCCTGGCAGCTTCAGTAAAGAAGAGAACTCGAGAGCCTTGCTCACAGAGCTGCTCAGTCTGCAGCTCCAGCATTACTTGCAAGACCCGCTGAAGGCAAGAAGAGCATTGTCTACTACGTACATGCAATATTTCAGGGTTGCCTCACCTGTTGGTGGTAACTGATATGTGCCTTTGACAGCATGTTAGCGGCGCGCATGCCTTCCTTCTGCAGTTCTCGAAATGCATTAAGATGCTTAGACAACACTCTGTGATATGAAAAGATACAGACATTTCATTGGACATTTGCTAACCTCTATGGTATTACAATAGCTTTTGGTCTTTGTTGTTTTATTTTGTGCCACCCTTTCATATTAGAAATCCACCACCGCCAGCATTGCGGCTTGTCAAATACTAGAGATCTATGTATCTCCTCGTCTGATATTGTCTTTTGCGAGTATTAGAATCCCCATTGTCATAATGGATTTATCTCATTCAAGCCAGACTCAATCATGTTGGCATCTGCTTTGTCTGAATTTTATCTTATTTGCAATTCATTCCATAAGCGTTTTGTACAGTTACGCACAACCTACCTTGTTTGTAACACTGGCACAAACACCCCTTGATTTTTTCTAAGGTTGGCTAAGGGATGGTGAGGTTTTCAGCGTGACTTTGCAGAACTATGTCAGAAACTGCATGCAATAATTGGTTCAGTTTCTAACAGGCATTATGGTCCTATTACTGTTTATTGCTTCAGGGCTGGTTTAAAAGAGGAGCTAAGTGGGATGCCGCTTTGGTTCCCAGTGCCTGATCGTAGGAAGGGGGGGGGGGTGCTTTAGCGATGCAAGCAACGAGCCCCCACCTATAGGCACCCTGCAATGCAGTTTGGCTGTACATGTCGCGCCACCTAGCAACGGCGGTGAGCACCCGCGAGTAGGCCCTCACCGCCACTTCACCTTGGTCCGTACTGTGCTCAGGCACGCCTGAAAGCTTCCTTGTCCAATTTTTCAATGGATTCACCGCGACCACTCGGCAGCTCCTCCAAGAGAAGTGTGGACAAAAAGAACATGCGCATATACTGCTGTTTTAGGTATTTTGACAACCGCGAAGGGGATGTCGGCATCAAATTGTGCCGCTTCCCTTCAAGGCTGTGGGGAGAAACCCAATGGCTGAAGGTGGATCGTCGCTGTTCGGGCCGTCAAATAAGAGTCGCTCTTGCGAATTTCTCTTGAACTATGACGCAAACGCAAAACACAAGGCAGCATCCGTTGAAAACGCAGAATAACGCGACAACTGCATAAACACGCGTGATCTGATTCCCGCTGTTGTAAATTGGTTTGGATAATTGTTGAGCTATTCTCGCTCCAAAACTAATGCGCAGTGGTTGTTATGTGTCAAATCTAGCTTCGTAAGCGCTCCGCGTTGGACCTTTGTACGCACTGTAGTTCTTGTTGTGCATTAATAAGCGAACGTGCAGCTCCTTTCTGCGCCTGGATCAAGACGCGACTGCTGAAACCAGGCTCATTCATGCCGACGTTTTCTCACGTTTAGAACAACAGAACTAAGGCTGGAGTGCACCGCAGCACACATCGAGTATTCGCAAAATAGCACTTCTCTCGCGCACGCTAGCACACAATTGTGCAGGTGTTGCTTAATGTCAGCTGATTGCTCTCTATTATGTTTCAGCGATGATGACCTCTCACACTGGAGCCCGAATGACAACACCAGAATATGCTCGAGGCACTTTGTCAACGGAGCAAAAAGCGCCATAAAGAATCATTCAAGTTACCTTTCAACTCACCAAAACCTCGACAAATGTGATAAGCAAGGCACGCTCTAAGTATACTGAAGATACAAATGAAAGTTGAAAAACGTCTACGGCCGTATTTGCCCTCTTAAGAGGAATAAATTATTTATTTGTTCACTTACTTTGAGTTCGACGTCGTAAACGTGGTTTATTTGTCGTGACGTACCAGAACTTTGCTGCGATGTTCGTCCTGTTTACTTCTTTGACACGAAATACATGGTTGTTGTCGTAAAGTTGACGTCCTTTCTCGAGTGTCGGTGGTCGAAAATGGGCCTCAATGTTTTCAATTGCCTTAAAAAAGTTGTCGCAGTTTCACCTGAAAGGCGAAGCATCAATTGCGATAGCAAACTTGTAGAGAGCTATACGGAGTAATGATATTAGCTTTATCAGCTGTATAAACTTGGACATGCAGCAGCATCGGCAACACGCAGAACTGTTGTCGACGCCATCGGCGTTTTGCCCGCGTTCGCTCAAAATGCGTGCGGCGTTGGTGACTGTTGCCGGAGCCTCTGATATAAATAGGTACTGCGTGCCGCAGCTAAACGTCGCCTCCCTTCCCTCCCCCTCCCCCACGGCATCTCGCTCGTCGGAAGAAGGCGCGTTTGCTCTACATACATGGTGATTGTGAAGGAGAACAGAGACGCCTACTTCTGCAGCCCTTAAGCGAGCACGGCGCAGAACGCGCGTTTGTTCTCCGCCGTGCGTTCACTCCCCGTGAAAGACGCGCCCCTCGCCCCCTTTCACTCGCACATACAGCGTTCGGCGCGCGGCGACGATTTCTTCTCCAAATGACGTCATACGGAACCTCACGGCGACGGCGACGGCAGAAATCTGCTTTTGAGTGTCCATATAATTGCTATCGCAATAAAACCACAGTTTAGAACGCCCGACTTGTTTCAAATGAGCGCCGCAGAAGCATGCCTTCGTAGAAGTGACCGCCTCGGTGTTTCGCGGAACTGACACGGCGGCGCTGACGGCTGAGCCGATCGCTGCGCCGCCTGACCATTGAAGGGAGCCTATAATGGCCATTATACTGAACAGTTTACGGAGGCATACAAGGCGTCATGCATCAGCACTTCCGCAAGGATGACGGAAAAACGTTAAAAGCGTGGCAATGTTTGACATACTGAGTAGAGACAAATAATGCTTGGTAGTTTTTAAAACTGAACAGCTGCCTATCAAGTAAATTGTCCGGATGGCTTTCGCATGTAACATAAGAAACCAGCAAAAAATTGCAGTAACTGCATGACTCGCATACAATGTTTTCACAGGAGTGCCTACATTTCGGACGAAAATGGGGCCTTATGATGGCCACCCTCTACTGAAACTCCTAATAAGAAAAAAAGTGTAAAAACGGCAGACATGCATAGGGGCATCCATGCTGAGCCAACTGCCAAAAACTGCTATTTGGCTCAAAAGTGTCAAAATGATAGACTTCATGTTGAAGACTGCCCTATGTGTGATTCAGCACAAGCCCTAATGGTGTTGTGACATGTGTTTGCTGAGCGCCAATGCATCTGGAGGTTAAATGCGCCAAGAACATAGAAAAATTTATGAAGTCTGAAGCACGTTGTGAGGGTGGCACCTGGCACATGAAGTATACAAGCCGCTATTTCTGTCAGGCACAGGCGGGAGTTACAAGGTTTACTGCAACTGACATATTTGTTTATATTAATGAGACAGAGTGTAACTGAATGTGCTTCTCTCACAGCTTCATTTTGAAGAAGTAGTTGAAAGGTCAACATTTTTAGCAACATATTTTGCCACATAGTTTTCCTTAGGCGCAATAAGCATGTTCTGTGATGGCGAGGCATAAGCTATGTTAAATGGTAAAAAATACACAAACTTTTACCGCATAACAGTTTTCTACATACACAGGCAAGGTCCAATGTTTATGAGATGAGGAATTAACAATTGGCTGAGCTTGGGTCCACAGCCCAGATTTCAAATGTGCTACATACAGTAGTGTATGTGATCAACATACTGTTGTTCTGTTTAAGTGGCTACAAGCTAAACCTGGGCTGAGATTTCATTTCTTTTTCGCAAAAACCTCTTGTAAACTCTTCGCCCTACCTACGCAAATGTCTGCCTTTGAAAAGTACAAGGCTGTGTTCCAGAGCATGCACAAATGAACTGGTTGGCATGTATTCACAATGAACTTTAGCACAAACAGTAAACACAAGGAGGAGGTAGAATAAGGTGTTACTCCCAATATACTGAGACTTCCTCCCTTTTTTGCCATGCTGTTTGCGCTAAAGTATATTATGAATCTTCATGTGTATCCAACAGAGTTGCAGCTCTAGATTCCGAAATCGTTCCATGTTCTCGAACCCGCAGAGCGGAATGATGGAACCAGTCGGGCAGATAGAACTGGAACGAAATGAGTGACCGAGATTCCAGAATGCAGTTGGAATGGACTGGGCACATGTGGTCCTGCATGGAGCGCTTAAAGTTTGTTTCAAACGAGACTACAGAGACGGTATATTTACCAATAACCCTATTTAGACATGTCCAATTTCTCACATCTCAGTTTTTACTGAAACCGACCTTTTCGCTATCTATGTATAGGTAACTGCTTCTGCTGCGGTAATTACATACAACAATGGTATTCTACATTTCTGAAGACTTGGAAATTTTTTTGCGTTACATGGTTTAAGCGTATTTAAAGACAGCAACTTTTAGTTTCCAGGAACGATCCAATTTATCAAAAGCACGCTTGGTGCACATGCAAGCCAAAAATGATGTCGCAAACGGTTGCATCGTGTGCCAGTTCATGATAATTTTGAACATGCGCCGTGGTTTTTCGCACATTGCCTTGTATTCAAAACGCACACAACAGGCGGCCTGAGAGGTGCGCTTGAAAAATAAATGATATCTGTTGAAATATGCAAGTAAATATAAAACAAAAAATTATTGAAAAGATAATGCGTTTCACTTTTTAAAGTGACAGAATAATATTAATGTGGAAAAATCAGAATGTATCATTATTTCTAACATAATTAAGGTTTTCAAATTGCTTTTGTTACGGAAAAGGCAAGCGCAACTAGTAAACAATTATGGAGAAAACGTTTCATGTACTGAAGTTTAAGGAGTGGATTGAATCAGGTAAGCCACTGCAGGAGTGAGAACGGTACAACTCTCGCTATTCCGAGGAGTTAAAAGGAGTGAAATTAACGGGGATTCACAATCTCTTGAAATGAGTGGGAATAGAATTGAAGGCCCCACTCCGCAACTATGGTGTACGATACCTGTCTCTGCTCTACACAGCTGTGTGGTATTTGCTCAAGTGAGCACTACCGCCGAGTAATAATACAATACCTTATGTTTTAAATGTGGATGTCGCAGGTTATAAATTGCCTCAGAGATTGTGCACCATGCTCTGCAACCAGGGTACACATGTTATGCTTACACCATAATTAGATGCAGATGTCAGTTGGTTTTGCTGCAGCTTAGTGTGACATAACCATCAAAGCAACAGTGCTATAGCTAATTGCATCTGTGATATATTGTGCTTCAGGGAAAAGCTAATAGGCGGTGTTTTTGTTAAAGTTGCTTGGTACATACTTTCAAGGCAGAAATCCCAGTGGTATTCTTTGTGTAATTGGTGTCTAGTTTACATGAGTGTTCTTAATTGTGCAATGTGTTTGCAGTGACCTATCGATAAAACAGAAATAATGCGCCATTTTTATTTATTGCCATCATACCACGATATCAAAGTAGTCTGTGTTGTATGTTTACAACGTGGCCATTTTCCTATTATTTATTGGGGGATTGGCTGCAATGCATACAAAATATTGAAAGGGCAACAAAGATTGAATTGCCTTTATTTATCCATAAACATACAATTTATGGGTGATTTAAGGAAAACGTTGAACACAGCAACTTGACGGGTCGTAACAGCCAGTCTGAGGGCAGCAGCGGCAGGCGCAGGCATTGATTCATTACCGGCAACACAAACAATACATTACAATACAATGTTGGCTTAAACTTGTGCAAGAAAAAAGAAATACAATACGTGAAAAACACTACAAACCAAAAAAGCCGGGCAAATCAAGTTTTACACATGAGCAACAAAATCAATGGGGAAAAAATAATGAAGCAACAAATTCGGTCATGTTCAAATATCGCAAAAAAACTCAAACGCAAAACAGGACAAAAAGCGACATGGATGTTATTGCGCATGAATGTGTTTTACAGGCGTGGTAAGCGATGATGTAACATTTGAAAATCATAGTGCAAAGATGTGGCACATGCCGGTGTTCCAGTGACTGTGTGCTGTAATTCTGTTGTTTCTCATTAACTGCGTTAAGGAAGTAACGTATGACTGGTTTTGGTACTCATCGTTACGATAGGCAGCCTTAACTATAACAGAGAGTGCAGCGTGAGCATCTGCTGGAGCATTACAGATAGTACGAATTACATTTTTTTCAAGCAGGAATACTCGATTTAGGTTGGTAGCAGACTTCGTATTCCACACCAGACAGCAGTGGTTTATGTGACTTGGGAAGATAGCATTGTATAAGAGATGTCTGATTTTGCGTGGCAGCGTTTTTAAATTGAACATTATTCCAGCGACTTTCGACTCGTCACATCCAACGCTGCCGCTTATGCCGGCATCCAGAAAATCCACACAAAATTCGGCGCTTTCGAGGTCTCTGCATACGTGGCCGCGCCGGAAAAAAACTTGCAAAGGGGTCATCAGGAACGTTGACTCTCGATAGAAGAGCATGCCCTTAGGAGCATGATTGCAAAACAAAGGAACCCGACCGCCATTGAAGTCAAGAGAATCAAAAACTCGCATGTCGTTGTGATCCTCTTCGACGGGCTTCGAGTTCCAAACAACGTCATGTGCGGAACGGCCCTATTGCCATGTTAGCTTTAGAAACGACAAGTCGACGTTTGTCACGCCTGCGGCCGGGTCGGGCACAGGGCCGACGTATAGCAGCAGAGAAGTAAATGCCACAACTGCGGACCCCCGCAGGGGCGACTGCGTAAGCAGGCGTTTGGTGTGTTGCGACACCACGGACCAGAGCACTCGAGGGTTGGACCCTCCCGCGTGTAGCCGTGCGCGGCTTAGCCGTGTCTGGGGAAAGGGGGATCCTGGGGGTTGAGCCGATGCTGGGTGTTTGGACCTTTAAGGCCCCCCGGCGGAGGCAACACACCTCTTTGGCCTCTGCTTCACATTGACGGCACCTCCAGACTGACCCACCTGGAGGAAATCGGCAGTCGCCTTTTCCTGTCCCCCTCTTCAATCTTTTGTCTTTCTCTCTCACTTTCCCAACTGTCCTGTCTTCTTGTCACTTCTTCTCACTTCCGAATTTCTGGGCGGCAAGGGTTAACCTGGTGTACTTATCCAACCTTGGGTATTTTATATTAGGTTATAGCGGCGATGCATGGCTGGCGTCTGCAAGTATTCTAACTTTGTAGCGTCCCCTTGTTGGGCTCGGTGGTGGGTGGCTACCATCGCCGCCGAATTTTCCATTTTACATGGCAAATGCTTTTCCCGCACTACCTGATCGCTCCCTGAAAAGGGGGCGCACCGATGAAACGTTCAACTTCCGCATGAAACCAATAGAAACATTTCCCAAGTACCATGTGATACACAGCCAAAATGAAACAAAGACTATCCGTACGATATCCCCATTTGTGGTCGCAAAATCTCTTACAGAAGCAATCGGCTCAGGTTACAAAGTAACCAAGATGGGAAGTGGAGACCTTCTTCTAGAAGTCCGTGACAATCTCCAGTACAACAAGCTGTCAAAACTCGTGGCGTTTGGGGACATTCCTGTCTCCGTGGGCCCACACAGGTCAATGAACATTGTGCGCGGCGTCATCTCTGATGACGACCTGCTTGAACTTAGTGAAAGTGAGTTGTTGGAAGGATGGCAAGAACAAAACGTGGTTAAAGTCCAAAGAATCAAGATAAGGCGTGACAATAAGGAAATCCCAACCAAACATGTTATCATTACCTTTGGTACAAGCAACCTCCCTGAGTCAATTGAAACCGGATACTGTAAACTGCGTGTACGACCGTACATCCCAAATCCGCGCCGATGCTTCAAGTGTCAGCGTTTTGGGCATGGGTCGCAAAGTTGCCGAGGGCGATCTACCTGTGCAAAATGTGCATCCAAAGACCATTCCTCAGAAGTGTGCACTTCCACAAACCACTGTGCCAACTGTGACGGAGACCACCCCGCCTACTCACGAACATGTCCGACATGGAAGAAAGAAAAAGACATAATAGAACTCAAAGTGAAACTAAACATCTCCTTCCCAGAAGCGCGCAGGCGTTTTTCTGCCTTCAATCAGTCTAATCCGTCCTACTCTGATGCGGTGCGCCGGGGGGCAGCGCCACATCTTTCGGCGGCCGCCCGAGTCACACGGAGTGTGACGGCGGTCATGCCATCAGCCCCCCCGGCTGGAGCAGCCAGCGCTGTTCAGCCCCCTGCCAACGAGGGCCAGCAGACCCGCGGGCCTGCTGGACCCAGGGCCACTGCCCGTGCAGTTCGGCCTGAAACCCCCGCGAACGTCCCCGCTGAGCGGGCACTATCCATCGCCTCAGACGAGGTGATGGACACAAGCAGACCACCGGCGTCTCAGACGCCCAAAGAACGGTGCAGCTCCCTGGAGCGCACCGGGAAGAAAGGAAAACCACGCATCACGGGGCCTGGAAAGGTCTCGTGAACTAACTTCCATTATTCTGTACACACATCACTAACTTCTTTTCCATTATGGATACACAAGTATTACAATGGAACGTGAGAGGACTTCTACGTAATCTTGACGATGTTAAAGAACTCCTCCGCAAATTCAGTCCAAAGGTGATGTGTGTACAAGAAACACACCTAAAATTAACACAGACGAAATTCTTAAGGCAATATGTCACTTTCCGCAAAGACCGCGACGACGCTCTCGCCTCGTCAGGGGGTGTGGCCGTAATGGTCGATCAAGGCGTTGCATGTCAGCACTTAAACCTCCGAACGTCCCTTGAGGCAGTTGCTGTCCGAGCAGTGTTGTTTGGTAAACTAGTTACAATTAGCTCCATCTACATTCCCCCTTCCTATCAGCTTTCCAGAACAGAATTTCAGAGCTTCATCGATGAACTTCCCCCGCCATACATAGTCGTAGGTGATTTTAATGCTCATAGCCCCCTGTGGGGCGACTCTCGTTGCGATGCGCGAGGGCGCCTTATAGAAAATTTTCTGTTTTCCTCAGGTGAATCTTTATTAAACAAGAAAGAACCTACATACTACAGCATTACACACAACACATACTCGTCCATAGACTTAAGCATAGTGTCGAGCACACTAATGCCATACCTGGAGTGGTCCGTCCTCAAGAACCTCTATGGAAGCGACCACTTCCCAATTATGTTGAACTCAACGAAACGAGATGGATGCTTGCCACGATCACCTCGATGGAGCGTAGACTCGGCCAACTGGGAACTGTTCCGAGAGCTGACACACCTAAGCCGTGATGACATTGTTGCTCTTAACGTAGACGACGCCGTAACATATCTAACAGGTTTTATTATTGATGCTGCTACGAAATGTATTACACAAACTAACGGACTGACTAAGAAGCGCCGCATTCCTTGGTGGAACGAAGAATGTCGTAAAGCGCGGAAAAATCAAAACAAAGCATGGGGATTGCTTCGCGATTCTCCTACTGCCGAAAACCTTATTAATTTTAAACAGGTTAAATCGCAAGGCAGAAGGACACGTCGACGTGCAAAGAGAGAGAGTTGGGAGAGGTACATTTCTGGTATAAACTCTTACACAGATGAGGCAAAAGTATGGAATAGGGTTAATAAATTAAAGGGCCGTGAGACGAACCCGCCGCCCTTAGTGAATATCCAAGGAGATTGCCTGGAGGATCAGGCAGATTGTCTGGGCGAATACTTTGAATATGTCTCCAGTGCATCTCACTACACACAAACATTCCTTAGGTTCAAAGAGCGCGCAGAGCGACAGCCCCTCGATCGGAAATGTGCCCGAAATGAACCTTACAACTGCCCGTTCAGTTTAGCTGAACTTACAGCTTCTCTTGCTTGTTGCAACGGTTCGGCACCAGGTGCTGACCGTATCATGTATGAAATGATCAAGCACCTACACCCTGAAACACAAAAGACACTCCTCTCTCTTTTTAATGTCATGTGGGCTGCTGGGTACATTCCATCCTCTTGGAAAGAAGCTATAGTAATCCCCATACTTAAACAGGGCAAGGACCCGTCCTTACCTAGTAGCTACAGACCCATTGCTTTGACAAGCTGTCTGTGCAAGCTCTTCGAAAAGATGATTAACCGGCGCCTAATCTGTGTCCTAGAAAGCAACGGAATACTAGATCCTTACCAATGTGGCTTCCGAGAAGGTAGGTCGACTACAGACCACCTTGTCCGCATCGAGGCAATCATAAGGGATGCCTTTATACACAAACAGTTTTTTCTCTCAGTATTTCTTGATTTAGAGAAAGCGTATGACACCACATGGCGCTTCGGTATTATCCGAGACCTTTCCGCTATGGGTGTCCGCGGCAACATGTTGAGTACAATCCAAAGTTACCTTTCTAACCGTACCTTTCGTGTAAGGGTGGGCCAGGCCTTGTCTAGGTCTTTCACCCAGGAAAGTGGTGTCCCGCAAGGCGGTGTGCTTAGCTGTACACTGTTTATTGTGAAAATGAACTCTCTACGCACGGCTATTCCACGAACGATGTTCTACTCTGTATATGTAGATGATGTCCAGATTGGTTTTAAATCGTGCAACTTTGCTGTCTGCGAACGACATGTCCAGCATGGCTTAAATAAAGTGGCTAAATGGGCTGATGAAAACGGTTTTAGGTTGAGCCCACAGAAAAGCACATGCGTCCTTTTCACTAATAAGAGAGGAATAGTACCAGACCCTGCTATTGAGCTGTCTGGTACCACACTACCTGTAAGCAAAGAGCACAAGTTTCTCGGCATCATATTGGACTCAAAACTCACATTCGTTCCGCACATCAAATATTTGAAGGCTAAGTGCCTGAAAACAATGAACTTATTGAAGCTGCTGTCGCATACAACATGGGGCAGTGACAGGAAATGCATTTTGAACTTGTACAGGTGCCTTGTCGGCTCACGACTTGACTACGGGGCGATAGTTTATCAGTCTGCTGCACCCAGCGCTTTAAAAATGTTGGATCCTGTTCACCATTTAGGAATCCGCCTCGCGACTGGGGCCTTCAGGACAAGCCCCGTACAAAGCCTTTATGTGGAAGCAAACGTCTGGTCGCTCCACCTTCAGAGGACTTATGCCAGCTTTACATATTTCCTTAAAATAAATTCAAACCGTACACATCCTACCTATTTTACCATAAACGATACCACATCTGCCACACTATTTAATAATCGACCAACAGCGAAGCAGCCCTTCTCGCTACGCGTGAGAAAGCTCAGTGAAGAAATGGGTGCTGCACTACTTGAACATTGCCTAATGCCTCCAGCGAAGCTGCTACCGCCGTGGCAGTGGCAGCTGGTTGAATGTGACACATCGTTTATTGAAGTCACAAAACACGCGCCAGATGCACACATTCAAATGCACTTTTTAGAACTAAAGTCAAAATACTCTTGCCCTGAATTTTACACAGACGCATCAAAGTCACATGCTGGCGTTTCCTATGCGGCAGTCGGTCCGTCCTTCTCGGAATCCGATGTACTTTATCCCCACACAAGCATCTTTACGGCAGAGGCCTATGGAGTACTATCGGCGGTGAAACACATTGATAGATTGAAACTCCAAAAGGCTGTAATATTTACCGACTCTTTAAGCGTTGTTAAAGCGTTAATGATGCCGCAAAAACATAAACACCCTGTAATTATGAACCTCTACTCACTGATCTGCTCTGTTTATGCATCTAAACAACAAATCATAATATGCTGGGTGCCTGGGCATAGAGACATCGAGGGTAATGTTCTTGCCGACCAAATGGCCACATCAATAACATCACACGCTATTAATCCTACCGTTGCTGTCCCTGTAACAGATTTGAAACCTTTCTTGCGGAAGAAACTGCGAAGCTACTGGCAACGCTTGTGGGATGCGCAAACAAATAATAAGCTTCACTTCATTAAGCCACAGTTAGGTTTCTGGCCCTCTGCATCAAAAACACGGCGAACTGATGTCCTATTCTGTCGCCTCAGAATAGGACACACATATGGTACCCACAATTTTCTATTGAATGGTAATGATCCTCCAACCTGTGGTAGATGTGGCGAGAGGCTCACCGTTCTTCACGTCCTCCTGGAATGTAGGGAAGCCGAGAGAGAGAGGAAGAAACATTTTCCTCTGGCATACCGCTGTTCTATCCCTCTTCATCCCGCTATGTTTCTTGGCAAAGAACCGCTTTTCATTACCAAAGCAGTCCTCGCCTTTTTGAATGATGTTGTCTTGCATGTTATAAGCCCAAGAAATACGTAATGCATCCTCTCTCAAGAGGATGCCACTGTGATAATATAGCACATGCCTCCAGGCCCTTACATCTCAAGGGCTCTGTTAAGGCATTAGTGTTTTTGAAACTTTTAGCCTCTGACATATCTTAGTATATCATCAATCTTTCACAATGCATACCTCGTATCCATAGCACACTTCATTAGTCATTGCCATATTCTTAGTACCTATAGATTTTACGCATTTTACAGCGACTATTTTAGGTCTCTTTACAGCCATGCCACATCTGTTTTATCCAAACCTTCTAATTCACCATTCATGTACCACTGACAAGTCATTATCATCGCCTTGGCGCTCTTTGGCCACATCTGGCCCTTGCGCCAAAAAACTCCAACGATCATCATCAACTGCGGAGAAGCGCTTCCAAACCGCGGTGCAGAAGAACACAACTGCACCCCAAAATGCAAGCTCTGGGAGGGCAATCACCCCACGGGCGACCGTTCGTGCAGACGAAGATTCCACATCCTATATGTCGTGCGAGGACGACGAAACCGCTCCGACAGAGAAGCCAACCCGGACGAGATCAACGACCCAGCAGCCATGCAGCAGGAGCCGGCAGCTGGCTCCATCCCCAAACAGCGCTCCCGCTCCGGGGGCCGATCCCGGTCGAGATCCAGCTGCAGGCGGTACGGCAAGAAAGCGAGCTGCGCCGACATGGTCGGCAACAACGGCTCTGCACCGCAAACTTAGTGGTAGATTTTTATGGCGCAAGGGCCACTGTGGCCAAAGAGCGCTAAACACAAGGTTGATGGTCGACTCAGGTTAGTAAGCAGTAAAAGAGATGGAGAAGGAACAATCGTGTATAGGGCCTGAAATAATTCAGTAATGATTACATTTGATGATTATTGGCAAAGCGTATGACATTTACAAGGGCACGCAGCCTCAGCAACAGCCCTTGCCAGGGCAAGGAGTGCGGAACGTCTGACATGTAAAATAAAAAATCTCAACCATTTCCTCGGGAATAAGACAGGCTGAGCTCAACGGAAATATGAAATTGCACGTAGGAAGCGTTCACTCGCTAAAACCTTAAAAAATCTTTTTAGTGAAAACATTTGGTAGTCGCCGAGAAAGAGGGACGGGTGCGGAGGTATTTAATTTCTGTACAGTTCTGGGAAGTGACGTCTCCTGTCTGGTTCTAGCCCCTTGGGCATGATTAGAATATGAATGACGGACAGTCGATCACTACATTTGCGACAGTGCGGTGCTGGAGAACTGTTTAACAGATGTGAATGTGTTCCATGTGCGTGTCCTATTCTAAGCCTGCATAGTGCAACCTCTTTATATCTGTCGCGTTTATCGGTAGCATGTCTTCCTATTATGGGCTTTATTGTGTGCAGTTTGTTTTCAATTGCTGCATCCCATTCTTCTTGCCATTGCCTACGGATTCTGTTTCTAATGTGTGGCCTGAGGTCCTCGTAGGGTACATTACGTATGTCAATAGAAGTACGGAGAGCAGCTGACTGCGCAAGTCTGTCAGCTACCTCATTGCCAGCTATGTTGCAGTGCCCCGGCACAGTGTGATTTTAAGTTTGGATTTGTGAGCCGACATGAGACATTTTAGAAAGAAATTAGTTACTAGATTTTTATGCGTTTTACCGGATGACAACGCAGTCACCGCACCGAGGGAGTCTGTGTATATGATGGAGGCTGGTTGTTTCTTCTGTAGGATGTCCCTTACGGCAAGGAGCATGCCACAGCATTCTGCAGTAAATATGCTTGTATGTTCGTTCATTGTTTTCGATTCGGAGAATTGAGGGCCATGTGCGGCACATGCGACAGCTGAGGACTGTATTTTGCCTGCAAGTACATAAAGTGCTGATTTATTGCGAGGGGATGCCCATGTTTGCCCAACTCAAGAAATGACATATCACAGTTAACAGCGTGTATTTCCCACGGCGCAATGGTGCCTTTATGAGAGACCACCTGGAGGTTGGAGACCGGTATGTGCAGGCTTCCAATGTGTGATGCGACTCTAACGGGATATGGTGGCGTTGCTGATGGTCGCCTCAAGAACAACTGGGTGTTGGTTGTGTCCCGCAAGAGTTCACCAGATATCCGGATGCTCTGCATGCGAGCGCACCTTAGTGGCATACACTATGCTTGTGCACTGCCTTCGTCGTTCCAGTGACCATCTGTTCGGCTCAACATACAGGCTGGCTATTGGGCTAGTTCTGAAAGCACCAGTGGCGAGACGGAGCCCCAGGTGGTACACCGGGTCAAGCATCTTTAGCGCAGACTTTGATCTGATTCGTACACTACCGAGCCATAGTCAATACGTGACAGGACAACGCTATTCAGAAGGTACAGTAGACAGTCGCGGTCTGTACCCGATGACTGATGGGAAATGATCTTTAGTAAATTCAATGCTTTCAAGCATTTCAATCGCAACTGCTTGATATGTGGAACAAAGGTGAGCTTTTTATCGACCACAACACCTAGAAATTTGTGATCTTATTTAACGGCTATGGTCTGCCCGTTCAGTGTGATGTTGGGGTCTGGCCTAATGCCGCGCTGTTGAGAAAAAGGTAAACAGACGGTTTTGTCACAGTTGAATTTACACCCATTTTCATCTGCCCAGCTTGAGAGTTTATTTAGCCCCAACTGAATTTGCCGTTCACAGGTGGCCAAGTTGCTGGATTTGAAACTGATCTGGACATCGTCTACGTAAACAGAGTAAGAGATCGTTTCGGGCAACACACTGCTTAGGGAGTTCATTTTAACTATGAAAAGCGTGCAGCTGAGAACGCCACCTTGGGGGACACAATTCTCCTGCATGAACCGCTTCGATATAGCATTTCCAAGACGAACCACGAAGGTGCGTTCGGAGACGTAGCTTTCTATGGTATTGAGCATGTTTCCCGAGACTCCAAGAGAATGCAGATCACGGAGAATGCCATAACGCCAGGTCGTCTCATAAGCTTTTTCCAGGTCAAAGAATACAGAAAGACAGTGTTGTTTGTGGAAAAGGGCGTCCCTGACACAGGACTCAAATTCTACAACTTGGTCAGTTATCGACCGACCAGACCTGAATCCAGCTTGACGTTGGTCAAGAAGACCGTTATATTCAAGGAAATACACGAGGCGGCGATTGATCATTTTTTCAAAGACCTTGCACAAGCAACTAGTCAAGGCAATGGCCCTGTAGCTAGCTGCAAGTGTGGCTTCTTTTCCTTGTTTAAGAATGGGTATGATGGCAGCCTCTTTCCAAGCTTTGGGTAGGCGCCCAAAGGACCATAGCTTGTTGAACAGAAAGAGGATGGCGATGAGGGTGTGTTCATGTATGTGCTTCAGCATGCCATATGTAATCTGGTCTGGGCCTGCTGCTGAGTTGCCACATGTTCCCAGAGCCGCCTTTAGTTCCTCTGTAGTGAAAGGGCTATTGTACCCTCCTGTGGATGGCTTTTTATCACGGATAGGTTTCCGCTTTTCCGCTAGCTTGTGTCGCATGAAGGAATCTGTATACTGTGCTGAGCTGAAAATATATTCAAAATGTTGACCTACTGCATCTGCTTGGTGTTCCAGTGTATCACCAGCAGTGCTGACCAGAGGCACGGGTGGGCACTGCGCCCTTGAAGTGCTTCAAGTATGTTGTACACTTTGTGTGTATCTGTGTAGGAGTGTACAGATGAGATGAATGACTGCCAGCTTTCTCGTTTGGATGCACGTCAGATACGCCTGCCATTTGCTTTAGCACGCTTGAAGTCTATTAGATTATCAACTGTAGGATACCTGCGGAATTTTGACCATGCTTTGTTTTGCTTCTCACGGGCATTCTTGCACTCCGCATTCCACCATGGTCTTCGTTTGTTTTGTGTTTTATTTGATGTCTGTGGGATTGATTTCTGATCGGCCTCTGGAATATGCAGTGTGATCATGGATTGAGATTCGTCTATATCTAGGTCTGCGATTGATGAACTGGGCAGTCTTGAGAGTTCTCGGAACTTCTTCCAATCAGCAGCCTGTTCTTTATATTTCCTTGAATTATTTTTTACACACAAATTTGTTTCCTGTGTGTTTTAAGGAAACAGGAAAGTGGTCGCTACCATGCAGATTATCAATAACAGCCCACTCAGTGGTTGCCAAGAGCACCGGAGCTCTATTGCTGTGCATGAGTTGTGCGCTATATTAAAATATCTTGGCTCTTTTTCATTAAATATACAGGAACCGGAGGACAATAGAAATTTTTCGAAATTTTTCAACTCTTGAACATCCCCATAGTGGGTGGTGCGCATTGAAATCTCCGACCAACATGAATGGATCCGGGAGCTGGTGAATAAATTTTTCAAGTTCTTCGACGGAGAGGTGATGATCCGGGGAATATAGTGAACATACACTTATTATTCTACCAAAAGTTAGAGCCCGTATGGCCACTGCCTCTAAATCGGTAACTAGAGTGATACTCTGACAGGGAATTGTGTTCTGCACGACAATAGCGACGCCACCCGATGAGTGGGCAGTGTGTTCCCTGTCTTTGCGGTATAGTGCATATTGTTTGAGAAAGTTTGTGCGTGTTGGGTTTAAGTGTGTTTCCTGTAGGCAAAGTATGTTTGGTTGGTATTGTGCAAGTATTTCATAAATGGGGTCATCCAGATTCCTGAGTAGCCCTCGGCAGTTCCAGTGTATAATGCTCTCAGCAGCCATTTTTGCGAGTGATAAGGGTACGGGTTATTCAAGTGTCACCGCCTTTATTAGGCGGCTTGACTGGCGGATGTTTCTTCTGTTTCAGGCGGCCTAGAAAACTCCGCCTCTCTTTGGGGACTCTCTCAGCGTCAGAGACACCGAGGATCCCGGGGTCCCTTCCATTGCTTCCGGCGGAGACTCGGAAGCGGATTAGGGTTTGTCAAGAGGGGTAGACTCCCTCTCGGTTGTCTGTGTTGTTCCAGAGGTCTGTGAGAAGTTGACCTCTGGAACTTGGAAGGTTGGTGCAGCCGATGGCTGCTTGCTGGGGGGCCGAGAAAGGCGCGCATCAAGAAAGCTGTACTGCGTGCCCACCGTAACTAGACGCCGCCCGGCCCCCCGGCGTGCTGCGTCAACGTACGATCTTGCGGATAGAAGCGAGAGCTTCTTCCGGGCTTCAGGGAATCTGATGTTTTGGGTTACCTTGATTTGAATGATTTTTTTTCTCATTTTGGAACATTTCACAGGTTCGCGAGTACGCAGCGTGCGGCCCATGACAGTTGGGACATTCTGTTTGAGTTGCACTGCAGCTTTCGGTTGGATGCTCGTGAGCACCACATTTTGCACAGGTGCGTCTTCCGCGACATGTGTTGGATCCGTGTACGTCCTTTTGGCACTTAAAGCATCTTCTCGGGTTTGGGACATATAGGCGGACTTTGCAGTGGACGAACTCTGCTTTCACAGCGTCTGGTAGACGGGAACGATTAAAAGTCAAGACGATATGGGGTGTCACTACATCACCGTTTCGCCTAATGGTGATGCGGCGTAGGGCGATGACACCTTAATCTTTGAAGCCATCGAGGAGGTCAGAGTATGTTTCGCGGATCAGATCACGTTCTGATATAACGCCTTGAACTGTGTTCAGACTGCGGTGGACAAGCAAGTGAGCGAACTGATTTTGCTTGAGGAAGATGTCGGAATAATCTTTCTGCGACACTTCAACAAGAAGATCACCGCATGACACTTTGTGTGCTTCATATTTTTTCCTATCAATTTCGCAAGGGTCTTAGCGATAGCAAAAACGGACATTGGAGCAACTGAGTCGTTGTCTGCAAGAGTGAATAATCAGGAAACGTGGAAAGTGGTCACAATCACTTGGAGTTCTGTCAGAGATTTCTTCGGTGCGGCCCCTTTTCAGGGACCCGTCAGGTTTTTTCGAAGAAGTACTCGTACGATATGGGTATGCCGACGGTTCCTAGAAAGTCACCTGTGTTTCACCGTCTTATTCACAGGAAGCTACCGGGGCTCGCCGCCTGGTAAACAGACGAAGAGCCCCTCGGCCGGAGCTTCACCATGGCCCCGACCGCCAGCGTTCATGGTTTCTACCCTTCACCTCAAAACCTTTCGTAACGGTGCGGATGACAGCTTCGGTATGGGGGCTAAGGGTCCGTGGTGGCGCCAAGCACCATCACCTTGATACTCAAGCTGCGCTTGCGGGGCACCGCCAACTTCAAAGCAAGGTAAGTCACAGTCAGAGCACGTGGCAGACCCGCGAATACACACACTAGAGCGGCAAACAAAGCACTCAAACAGGAATTAGCTGAACTCAGGGCAACCCTAGCCAGGCTAGAAGGACGTATCTTAACAGACCGACACCGATCACTCAATCTTCTCGGACCGTAGTCGCATCGTGCAGCACACACAAACGCAGGGCCATCGTTATCCAAACCGACGACACATCCGATGTGGACGCCTTTATGTCTGATGCCAGCGAGGCTCCTTCTGACGCCTCCGTCCGTGACAACAAAGCCAAGAAGCGCAGCAAGAAGAACAAGTACAACGCATTTCAATCGGCAATTACTGAAATTAAGGAGGCACTCACGCAAATCTGCGGCAGACTCGCCACGATAATAATCCCCACGCTGGACCCAGGGCTCATGTCTTCTCTGGGACCCCCACCTGCGCTGCCTGCACCCTCCAAGCCACCAGGTCCAACGAGCGAGCCCAGCATAACGGGGGCCATGCCAAAGCAGTACAATGGATAACGCACCACAATATTCCAAGATATGGCAATGGAACTGTAACTCATTAAACAAAAAGAAAGCTAACCAAACGCCAATTAGTCAGATAATGAAAAGAAAAGCCATATGTCATCATCCTACAAGAGTGCGGGGCGGAATAGAACATTCAAAACATGTTCTCCTCGGGGTACAGGGTTTCCAGGCCGACCTTGAACCCTGAGTTCAAACAAGCCAGGGGTATTGCCACTCTCATCCGCAAACAAAGACGTTAGCTTCGTGGAAAGGGGCACCCCAACATACAAGAAAGGCCTGGAATCCATGCTCGCAGGATTCACCGTCACATACTAAACGTCTACAGTTCCCCGACTGACAGACTCGGGAACTTTAAGAAACTTCTCACATCGGCCGCGTCGCAAGCCAAGGACAGGCCGCTGATCGTTGCCGGTAACTTCAACGCGCACAACACCGTCGGGGGTACGCCACCAATGACAGGAAAGGTGTTTACCTTGCCGTGTGCGCGGACACCCTAAGCATGAAACTCATCACGGACTCAAGGTTCCCGTCGCGCAGAGGCAACTTGGTTCAGAGGGACACCACCCCGGACCTGACGTTCCTCGGATACGCAGACGGGTCGTGGGACAAACTGCAAGAGGACCTTGGCAGTGAGCATTTCAACCTAGAAATCAACGTCCCCATCACACTCACTTTTCTCAAGACGTACACCTACGACTGGGACCTCTTTAGAAGAATGAGGGGTAATGAGGACAGCCAAGGAGAAACCTTCGAAGAGCTCCTGGAAAATCAGAAAATTACGGTGATCAATGCCACTAAAGAAATAAGCACGGACCTGGAGGTGCCAGCCATGGACTCCCGACTCACACACCTCCTGGAGGCCAAGAACGCACTCTAAGAGAAAGATGGAAACAGCAGAAGCTAAAGAGGAGGCTGAGGTCTAAATTAACGGAAATCAACAAAGAGATCGAAGAACACTTCAGAAATTTGAATAAGCCGCAATGGGACGAGGTGTGTAATGAGGCCTACGGTAAAATGAGAAGAGGCAGCAAGTGGAGCCTTCTCAAGAACCTATTCGCCGACAGCAATAAACCGACCGAGAGTAATTCCCGACAAACAGAAACTTCCACAAGTTTGTAAGATCGTTTTGAAATAACCGAACGGCCACCATAAACGTCGGACAAATCAGAAGCAGAAAGCACAGGCTAGGCAACATCGGCACCCCGCAAGGGTCAGTGCTTTCGCCGCTTATTTTGAACATCGCAATGCACGATCTCTCGAACAAACTCTCGGAAGTCCCTGGGGTAGGGCACGCGATTTTCGCGGACATGTCGACATCACCATTTGGTCCGCGAGAGGCCCGCTAGGCACTCTGGAGCAGAACCTACAGCAAGCGCTGGACACCACGTAAGCTTTCCTTACAAACACGGGACTGAAGCTCTCCCCCAGCAAATCAGAACTCCTCCTGTGCAAACAAGGCCTCAGACAGAGACAGCGCCTTAGCTCCCTCCCCGTCCACCTACACACCAGGGACGGAGGAAACATCCCTAGGTGTAACACAATCAAGGTCTTGGGCATAGTCATTGGGGCTTACAGCAATGACAACGCGGAGGCACTAAAACGCATCGCAATGAGCACCCTCAATTTCACCAGGGTCATGTCACGGGTCGCCAGCACAAGGGGCGGACTGAAAGAGGCCAACCTCATGACAGCATTTCACGCCTTCCTCATCAGCCACATAACCTACGCCGCCCCCATCCTTAACTGGAAGAAGACGGAGCTGAACAAAATCGCCACAATAATCAGAACCCGACTGAAAAAGGTCCTACGCCTCCCGAGAAACACTAGTACGGAACGTCTCCTGCAATTGTGGCTACACAACACGGCAACCGAACTCTTTGAGGCACAGTGAAACAGCCAAATTAGTCGGCTCTCACTCACACGGGCGGGCATCGAGATCTTACTAGAAGCAGGCGTACAGGCCCTCTTCATGCCACCAGAGAAGTCGCAACTATGCAGCAACGCCAAGAAGGAAATAACCGTTGATCCAATCCCAAGAAAGATACATCCGACCCACAACGAAGGGCGGAGAAAAGCGAGAGCCAAGGCAATCCTTGACAGCATCAAACGTAACGAAACGCAAGTCCACTTCGTTGACGCGGCCAGATATTGGAATCGACGCGCCTACGCCGTCTCTGTGGTGGACGCCCATGGCTCGCTCGTCAACGCAGTTAGGGTAGTTACCAACCTCAATCACGAAGCAGAAGAAATGGCCATCGCAGTGCCCCTTGGAATCTGCAAAGAAGCCTTCGTCATTTACTCGGACTCAAGAACAGCCATTAGAACCTCCTCGGCGGCCCTCGTCTCTAGGAAACCAGCTACGGTTGTGTTCCAAGAAACGGGAGGAGACAACCTCACGTCCCCACACATCACACGGTTCCCGGCACACATGGGCAACATTTCCGGACCTCCTGACTGTAATCCGAACGAGCGGGCACACCAACTGGCGCGATAACTCACAATCCGCGTCTGCGGTCCGCCACCTCACTTCAACCCAGCCTGGAGGAACCTAGACAACCAAGACCCACTCGAGTCGTACCAGGAAATAGCTTCAAATCATAGGTTAGCACGAAGAATTTTTCCTCCTCCTCACCCAAAGCTCAAAAAAGCACAGGCCGTCACTTACAGACAGTTGCAGACTAGAACATACATCAAACCAACAACACTAAGCAAGATCAATACTGACCTTCCTATACTGAATGCCCACACTGTGGTCACGAATACAACTTCGAACAGATGCTCTGGCTGTGCCCTGCCAACGCGGGCACGCACTTTCCTGACCAGTCCTCGTGGGACTCGGCAGTCAGAAGCACAGAGCTCATCGTTCAGATCAAGGCTGTCCAGAGGGCCCGGGCCGTCACCGAACGACTCTAACGGCCCCGACCTGAGTGGAGCCGTTGGATTGATTGGCAGGCCCTCCGGTCCCGCTTTAATTCTCTCTCCTCGGGACCTAAATAAAGTTCGCACTCACTCACTGGTCTTTAGTGTTTTATTTTGTGCCACCATTACATATTAGAAATCCACCACCGCCAGCGCGCTACGGCTTGTCAAATACTAGAAATCTATGCATCTCCTGTTGTCATATTGTCTTTTGCAGGTTTTGGAATCCCTCTTGTCATAATGGATTTAAGTCATTCAAGTCAGACTCAATGATGTTGGCATCTGCTTTGTCTGAATTTGATCACATTTGCCATTCCATCCATACGCGTACTGTAGAGTTGCAAACAACCTTACCGTATACACTCGTGTAAGGGCCGCACTTTTTTTTCGCGATTTTGATGGGGTGCGGCCCTTCCACAGAAGTGTGAAATTTTTGTTCAATTTTCGATCCACGTATAGAAAAACCTATTTAATCATGCCATATATACCTAACGATGCTCCTAACCAGACTAGGAATGCTTTCCTAGTCTTGTTTGTTGCGGCCAACTCATCCTTTTTGTCGCACCACCGACGCACTACTTGTCCTCGACGTGGAAATTGCGGCCGGCTGCACGTTTTCGATTCTGTTCGGCGTATGCGACAACTTGAAGTTTGAACGCAGCATCGTACACGGTTAAGCGTTTTGTCCTTTCCATCGCAAGCGGTTTTGCTATAGACAGTCGTGAAAATGAACGGCGGCACATAGGATCAATGGCGCGGGCGAGAAAAGCGACAAGATCTCCCAGATAGTGCCGCGCGCCCAAAGCTCAGATAGCGCCGCGTGACGAAGCCGCAGAACAGCTATTGCCATATGGTGGCGCCCGCGAAATGCGCCGTACGCGAGACGCGACGACGCTGCTGTTTACTGGGGAGATTTTTATTGCGACAGCAATTATATGGACACTTCAACCGGATTTCTGCCGTCGCCGTCGTTGTCGCCGTGAGGTTCCGTATAGATAAAATCTTCACCGCGCGCCGTATGCCCGAGCGCAAGCGTGCTGGGACGCACGCTATCACGGAGAGCGAACGCACTCAATCCCCCACGCGCAAGCAACGAAGCGGGAAGCCAGCGCCGGAGGGAGCGGGGGGGGGGGGGCACTTCTACTGTGCCAACAACCGCGCCCGTCGCTCGGCCGCACGGTCTCTTATCTCTCCCGCGCGCAAGCAAGGAAGCGGGAAGCCAGCGCCGGAGGAAGCGGGGGGGGGGGGGGGGGGCACTTTTCTTCTGCCAACAACCGCGCTCGTCGCTCGCCGCACCGTCTCTTATCTCCACACGGCTCTGACCTTTATGAGCCGTGCATTCGCGGCTCAGTTCCTGTTGAAGCGATAGACCGCACGTACCTTCGCCCGCAGCGGCGTATGCTTGCTGCCAGCGTTTTGACAGTCGTCTGCAGTCATTCAGTGTGATCTCTTCATGTTTGTTTGTGCGCGCTCACACTACGCTTGTTCATTCAGTTAGTAATAGTCGGGTCACATTTTCCAACGCACGCTACACATGTAATGTTGCCCGGATCGGCAGTGCAGCGCTACAGGTGTGTCCCTTCGCACGCGCGCTGCCCACGGGAAGCGCTTCTCATCAACACCACCATTTCACACGCGCCTTCTCGTGGTCATCGAGTCTCTCTTCATGTCGGTCTACTTACGCCGCAGCACACCTGCTTACTTAATGAGCTCATGTTTACTACAATTCATATTGTTACCAAAGCCGCTCAGCTTACTTCGTATGACATTGCTGTGTTGCTATCGCATTCATTGCTTTGCCCTTAGGGCGAAACTGTGACATTTTTTTGTCTTAATTTGGACTGTCAAATGGGGGGGGGGGGGGGAGCGGCCCTTACACGAGCGCGGCCCGACTGAAACGGAGCACCATCCATTACAGCAACTTCTTACATTGCAGAAGAAGCTAGGCGACCGCAAACCTACCAACGTAGCGCCCATTCACACTTGCGAGTCGCAGCGGTCGTGCGACTGTTCTGGTCGCAAAGCGGCAGTCGGAAATGGTCGCATTGGTCGAAAAGCGACGGTCGCAGGCCAGTCGCACGCTGCTCGATTTTCCAGTCCTACGACTGCGAGTCGCAAACCACTAAAACAATCAGCGTTGTCCTGGAAGTAGCGCGCGAGACTTTGTGCTTCCGGTTGTCATTGCCGGCGGCAAAAACGAAACTGTCTCGAAGAGGAAAACATGGAGTACTCCACCGAGGTCGTCCTGAATGCGGTGAAGGAGTACCCATTTCTGAACAAGAGGCTGGGGACTTCAAGAACAGAACGAAGAAAGACGTTGCATGGCTGGAGATTGGCAAGATATTCGGCTTATCTCATAAGTACCCCGCACTTTTGAGAAAATTTTGCGATTGGCAAGAGCAGGACTTGTATGGTGCAAGGAGCAACACTTTGCAGGCAATTCCGTAGCTCGGAATGACACTTTTAAATGTCACTCCAACCCGCGTGCTCGATCGTTTATATTCCGTCAGTGGGCAGGAACAGTGCAAAACAAACGGCGCTGCAAAGATTGGTTTTGCTTATGTCCTATCGCTCGCAATGTCCCGAACCCGATACTTTCCGTCGCCGGCGCACGCATTTTGCCACCGAGCTTTAAGCAAGCATACGTTGTCGTCTGTGTCATGTCGCGCCTAAAACGTAACGAAAAGAATCCTTTCTGGTGCTTCAAAGAAAAGCGAATCTCGCCGCACCATACACGGCAGAAGCAAGCTGCATGCACAGCCGTGTTTAGAATGATAGCTAATTTGTTGCGGGCACACTGCGTGGATATTTTTTTGTATCTTGCAGGGACTGAAGTTGAGAAAAAAATTATGAATATTAAAGATATGTATATGCGGAAACGACAAGAAATTAGAGATAAAGAGAAGAGCGGTGCTGGGGCTGCTGACATTCCCGCAATTAAATGGCCCCACATCCCAGCCATCATGGAACTGATGGAGACAGCACCGCAGCCTTCACTGTGAGTTTAATGTGTTGGTATCGTGAAAAAGATGTGCAGTGAGATCTAGGCTGCAATTTCATATATGCATGTGGGAAAGAAAACAGAGTCAATCAGGCTTAATCTTGCTTAAGTTCTGCAACGTTGAACTGCAAAGATTATTCAAGCAACAGCAATGGAGCCCCATAATCATTCACTGACAGTTGAAACAAGTAGTACTCGGCGGAAGCAAGTTTCATTAAATGAAACCGCGCAGTCAACACTTTCAATTGCACTCTTATTGCTTAACTACAATGCTAACAGCTGTTAGACACACACTATGCTGTTGCTTTGGTAGGCAAGAATGCTCTGTGAGATTCTTTTCAGTGGCAATTCACCCTATTTAACTGTGCGGCATAGTGAAATGAAAAGGAGTGTCCAAAGTTTGTGTACAACTACACACCTAGACATGCTTTCATCATGTCACACTCCTACCTCGAGGCACTTAGCATAAGTGGAAAAAAAGTGAGCCACGTGTTTTTTTTTTTCATTTATTTCAGTGTCCTCTACAGCGCAAAAGATGCTGACAAGAAGTAAGAAACTAAACACCAACGCAGGATCCTGTGACACTGTACAAACTTTTTTACAAGTAGTGACAGTCATGCGATAAGGAAGATCATTCCTTGCTGTCTGCTGTCTGTTGTGAAAGATGACTTTCTTTGGCCAGGTATGTATAACATACGATTTTTTTAAAATATTTTGCAGCCTTACCTATGTTGTCGATGAGACTGGAGAAAGATGATTGAATCCCTGAGGTACAACCTCAGGTCACCAAGTGAGCCTGCGAATTACATACACCGGCAGATCCCTCCTCGAGAAAGTAGGACATTGACCATGAATCACCGTTCTACCACTACAAATGGTAGCCCAACGCCGTATGATCCCGGTGAGAATTCAAGTGGCACCATTGCCAAGGCACATGCACAAGGAACACTATGCGTGTAGTAGGCAAGCCTGAACTGAGGCGCCTCATCTACTCGCAAGTGGTATGTCGGGCACTCGGGTCTCGCCTACTACCAATACAAGCGTGACACCATCCTCCAGCAATGTTCGACAGCCGCGCGTCCCCGCATTCGAATTCCCTGGACCACAAGACAACGAGCATGCACTCCGCCTGACCAGGCGGTCAACTAGGACATGTGGCCGTTGATTTACAGACAGAGAACAGTAAAAGTCAACACCACATCCACCCACACAACATCTTACATACGTCGTACATACTCATGCTTGGTGACTACAGACACCCACAGAGCAACACTACTCCTACCGCAGATCCCTCAACAGAGTGGACGCCATGGCCTGGGAGCACCCTCAGATACTGTTCATCAAAGCCTATCAGCAAAGCACCTCTTGCCCACCCAATACCGTAGACGCTGTCTGACTTGGATCAAGGGTTAGACCCACCTTCTCCGACGCTTTATGGAAATGTGATGCCCCATCGGCGCTCAAAACACTCATCCCCTACCTCACTTCCCCCTCTCGGGAAGTTGTTCTGTCTAGTGCAGTCAGCAACGGCTGATTGACCAGGCACGCTACATGGCGACAGCCATGTAACTGTTTACAACATTGTAGGGACAGTATAGTTCAGGTTCGTTTTGTGTTGAAACGGAATGACCAGGGGCGTAGCCAGAAATTTTTTTCGGGGGGGTTCACCGGCCCGACCGGGGGAGGGGGGGAGGGGCAAGCGTCTGCTTTCCTATACGTGACGTGATCGATAATTAATGTCTGTAGTTTAAGCAGACTCTATACATGTATGTCAACGACATGGGAACCCCCCCCCCCCCCTCGCGTGTGCTTGTGAAGAAATTAAGTAAAAAGTAAAGTAAGCTCAGTAAAATACAGTAAGTACGACAGGTACAGTGGGCGTTAGGAGCAACGGTCTCGCATCGCGCCACTGAATGGACCAGTCTTCGAAAACGCATCATTGAGACGACCCGCCCGATCGGAGAAGACATCATTAATTGTTAATCTTCGTTAAGCGTAGATGGCGTCGTCCTCGTCGGGGCGAAGTGCGTTTCACAAGTCAAGGCCGGCTATACCTACTCCCATAGCAATAGCTTGTTCGCTGCGTCTTTGCGCTAGAAAACTTAAGTAGGCGCAAGAACGCGTAAGGCTTTTTTTTTTTTTCGAAGTCGCCCTGCTCCCTCATACGAGAGGGTTGCATTTTCCTGCGGCAAGTGCATGGGCCGCTCTGTCTTCCGCTGTGTGCGAGCGTGCAGCCGTCATTTGCCTTTACGTCAACAGATTCAGACTGTGTACAGAATATTTCACCGCACAGCATAGATATGGCATGTGTACGCATTTTAAGTAGTGCGTGCCACTCATTTCTGCTTCACTTACGCCGGTGCAAACAGGAAGCGGCCTCGTACCTCACAGAATCTCGACTGTTTGGTGTACTAGTGATGCAGGAATGAACTCCGGTCTTGTTCAGTGCATAGTGAACATAATTAATTTCTCAGGACGCGTGAACTCCGACGAGAACTGTCAGCGCCTGCAACAAGAGTTTACTTACGCTGTACTGCGCACAACAGTAATCCATGCTTGTCGGCTGTCTGTTTCGTGCATTCTGTTGAGAGTCGGTGGAATCTCACTGCTGGCATCAACCCCTTCGTGTGTACATGTACATTGCTGGTTTGGGATTCCACAACACAACAGCAACTACCAGCCTTGCGTAATTGCTGGTTTTGGGATACAACACAACAGTAACTACCAGCCTTCCGTAGTGGCGCAATCGCAAACAAGAGACGTTTCGCGCGCAGACGGCTATGTTCACACTTGGGAAGCGACAAGCGGGCGGAAAGGCCACATCGGCCGGAAAATCTTTTCCGCGCATGTCCAAGTTGTTCACAATTTGTTTTGCTACCGCCGCTGCCGCTTTCGTCCACATTCATCTAGTCTACGTACGTTTGTCGGCGTGGTGGCGCTCATTATCGCATTATTTAGAGCGGTATGTTCATTCATTGACCCACCCGTCATCAAAAGTGATCATTTTGCGCAACTTCGGGTGTCATCTGCGACCTTCGGTAAATTCCTCGTTGGCGTTCCGTGATTCTCCTCACACGGGCGCGGTAGCACTGAGTCACAGGTTGGTGCTTAGGCGTGATTATATTTCTTTAATACCTTTTATTTACAAGTTGTAATAACATTTCATCATTTCGTATTATTGTCGGCGCCTCCAGGACACCAAAGCGGCAACGGGAACACCAAAGCTAAAACCCTGGCTGGCCCTTGTGCTGGGGCTCGCCAAAGCCTGCGCGTCCTACGTGAGACATACACTCCCAATCTATCGTCGCGACGAGAAAAGCACCCGGTGACTTCTACAACATACCGTGCACGTGCGAGGAGAATTATAGAGCGCCAACGAGGAATCTGCCTAACTATTGTCTGCCATGGAAGTGGAAGAAGAAATGGCTTTTATACTTCTACCTACTTGTTTTCTAGAAATGGACAATGAATAAACGGAAGACGCGGACACCTCGGAAACGGTGGTGATGGGTTCGCCTGGCTTTGCAAAAGCGCGAGAAGTTGGGTCACGCCAAGGCTTCGTTGCCGCACCTCCGGTCGCGCGACACTGAATACTATCGCGAGTATTGCTGGAAGTACGTTTTAGTGCCACTCTTGTCGTAGAGCAAGGGCGGTTCTTGATCGCGTCGATCAGCATTACAGCCTACACTTTTGGTTCCATGTTCAATTAGATTTCGACCGGTTGTTTACATGCTAGTGTAGCTTCCGGTCGAGCAGAACGACTTTCCGCCGCGTTTCCGGTTCGCCATAGCGAAAAAATCGGTCCGAGACCGATTTCGCTCGCCGCTTTTTTTCTGCCTGTTTTGCCGACTAGGCAGGTGGATTTTTGAAAAATTTTGCCGCTTGCGACAGTTCCGAGACCAAGTGTGAACGTAGCCTAAGATCCTGCGCGAGCGCGGCCTAACCGGCACCTGAAGGGAAGCGGCGGAAATGTATACCGGAAATTTCGACCACCTGGGGTCTTTAATGTGCACCTAAATCTAAGTAAACGGGCCTCGAGCATTTTCGCCTTCATCTAAAATGCGGCTGCCGCATTTGTCGCTTCAGAATGCGGCCGCCACATTCTCGCCCAAAACCTCAGAGAGTGTCAAAGCCTTTTCTCCATATGCAGAAATGATTCGCTGTAAATTACCAACCCAAACAGAAGCGCCCAAGAATGAAATTGTGATAGTAGCATCGGTTCCTTGAATTATGTCAGTGCGAAGCGACGAGTACAAAGGGTGGGTAAGTGGGGCGGGGGGGGGTGCGGAAAAAATTTCGGGGGGGGGGGTTGAACCCCCCCCCCCCCCCCGGCTACGCTCCGGGTAATGACCTCACTGAACTGCAGTGAAATACAGTAGTACCTGTGATCAGTTTGACAAGAACACATTTTATCACAAATTTGTTCTGTGAACATAACAATTGTCACCACAATTCTTTTTGATACACACTGCATTGCATCAGACAGGAAAATACATGGATAATACAATGTTGTCATCTTTGGCATTGCAGCTGTACAGAAACACAGCAGGAGTTCCACGAAACGCTCTCGTGTCACTCGACTGACAACGATGCCTGACCGCGGTCATTTAATGAACGTGTTACTTCGATGTGTAATGCAGAGCTAGACTTTTTTTTTTTTTGCTGTACGCAGTGCTTAAAGTATGGTGTAATTTAAGAGGGCTTTGTAGTGATTCGAGCACAGTGACAGAGTGGCAGGTGATGGCACCCACTTGTACACATTGTATTGCACAAAGGGGAGAAATTCATTTTCAAAATGTTCCTTTGTTTGATCAGTTCATGGCACTAACCTGAAACAAGCGATACGCAATCTCTGAAACTGTGTTCAATGACATGACGTAAACCAGAGCACTGTAAAAAAAAAAGCGGCGGCACTTTTAACGTGAGACGTATTACATACAATAGCACTGTGTTATAGCACTGTTGATACACAGGATAGATGTAGTTTGAACAGCCCTGTCAGATAGCTGAGCCGGATAGTTTGTGAAAGGTTAATGACACTTTTTTTCAAATAAATGTGCGTTGTAGGGGGGGGGGGAGGGAGTCTCAGGTCCCTTGCAAATACTGGTGGGTGGGTCTGCGATCTCTCTGGAACCCCGTACACCTTAAGCGCTGCCTGTGTGTTAAACCTGTAGTAAAACTGCCGTAATGCTTTTGGAATGCAGAAGCACTCCAGACCTGCCAGAAGCAGACATGCCTGCAACACCACCAGCGAAACGGTATGTGTGCAGCATTGCAGATAATGTAGTTTAAAGCGTGTGAAGAGAATTGTTTCTTTAAATGCTTCAAACTGTGTGCTTTAATGTAGGGCGAAGACGTTACACAAGAAGAAAGCAGGAGAACATCGTCGATGAGTATTTACATTGTCGGTCAGTACTGTGATTTAGACACTGTAAGGCATACAGATGCGAATGACCTGGATTTACTACTGCAGTGTATAGGCAAATAATTGCGCTACATTTGTGCCAAACAAGCAGGACGAGAGAGACAACATTTACCTATTAAAATGGAAAAAGTAGATTTACTGCAAGGACATTCAACACCCGTACCAAAAGTTGCTATGTCAGCCCACGTGCAATAACGTCTCTGGCCATGCTTGCCTTTTCTTTTTCTCTTGTGGAGCCTATTGCCCATAAGACAATGTGTATATCCGAGCTTTGTCTCTGCAGACGTCGTTCCCACTGTTTTGTGCCATTTGTACCAGAATATTGTTTCACCACTTCTTGTAACGTTATGCGCACCATTGAAACGTTCGTCTGCAGAAATGCAGGAGAGGCTAGAAGTCCCAAGACCATGGTTGAAGCGCGCATCGACCACCTCAAGGAAATTAGGCAACAACGAGCAACACAAAAGAAAGACAACATTGCCTTGTTTTGTATGCTCCTAGAGGCTCGCCTGCGGGAATTGCCTGTCGGTCCTGGACGAGGCCTAATGCACAATTTTGAGGTTATGACGTACGAGGCTCTAAAGTCATACAGCAAGGTCAATGTAAATACATTTGTGGTCGGCGTGGTGCATTGTTCAGGAAAAAGAATGCGTGCCACCAGCGCATATTTCACTAAGCGTCTTTCAGCATTTCAAGGGGTAATGTCCCAGACAACACTCCATGTCCTGAGGACGACACCAGCTGGATTGACCCAAAAACGTCCTATTGCGTACTTTCTGGGGACAACGAATTGCCCTGAAAATGTTCGGGGGCTTAATGGGGACGATGAGAGCATGAGCACTGCTTGCTTGAAATACGATTTCTCACTTTTCTTTTAGTAAGCAGATGCAAACGTGCAAATTATACGCTACACTTCCGTTTTCCATCACCTTCACCTTGCTTGATAGATTGTTAAAATTTTTAAAGTGTTCTTTCTCACAGGCGCGTAAATGCTCCGCACATCCACAACACGGCGCGCGTTATTCCTATATTCAAGAAAGGTGATCGCCTGAATGTTGAAAACTACCGGCCTATATCATTAACTTCCGGCCCCTGTAAGCTTCTAGAGCACATAATTACGCATTACATAATGTACTTTCTAGAAGAAAACAATATTTTGACTCCCTTCCAGCATGGTTTTAGAAAAGGCCTCTCGACTACCACACAACTTGTCACCGCTATTCATGACTTCTCAATAGCACTTGATAAGGGCGACCAAATAGACGCTATCTTCTTAGATTTTAGGAAAGCCTTCGACTGTGTCCGTCATGATAAACTACTCATGAAACTTTCTAACATTGGCCTACCCATTAACTTAATTAATTGGATTCGCTCTTACCTCTCCAACCGAAAACAGTTTGTCCAGGTCGAGAGCTGCAGCTCTGAGGTTCTGCCTGTAACCTCGGTAGTTCCCCAGGGTAGTGTCCTTGGTCCTGCCTTATTTCTTATCTTCATCAATGACATCGTTTCGTCAGTTGACACTTCCGCCATAAACTTAAAACTTTTTGCAGACGACTGCATTCTTTAAATATCAATTAAAAGTGAAAAGGACCAGAAGTGCTTACAGAACAACCTGAATTCTCTTTCCGATTGGTGCAACACATGGTCGATGGAGTTAAACATTAACAAATCAATCTTTATGCGAATCTCAAATAAAAATACCAGTTTTTCTTCTAGGTACACCTTAAATAATAATCCCCTGATCGAAGTCAGTGATTTCAAATACTTGGGGGTCAAGATTACAAATCGACTATCATGGGGTAGCCATATTGACGACGTTTGTTCCTCCGCTTCAAGAAAACTAGGATTTCTTAGACAAACTAAAAAACGCGCCATCTCAGATGAAACTTCTTGCATATAATACTTTCATTCGACCCCGTCTAGAGTACGCATGCGTAGCCTGGGACCCATATCTTAAAAAGGATGTCAATAAACTAGAAATGGTCCAAAGGAGAGCAGTAAGATTCATATATAACGATTACCACAATCTTGATTCACCTTCATCACTGATGGCTACTAACAAAATTCCTCTCTTGAAGCAGCGCAGAGCGATTGCGAGGCTCAAGTTTCTTTTCCTGCTTCGAAATCAGCAGTTTAGTATCCATCCCGCTCAATTCATTTCCCCTTGTTCTTCCCGACAAACCAGACATTGTCACAATCACGATCTGACACCGTACTTTGCACGTACGAACCTTTTCAAACACTCGTTTTTTCCGCGAACCATTAACGAATGGAATGCACTGCCTTCAAATGTTTTTCCAGAACGTGGCTTTCCTGACTTCGAAAAACACATGCATCTTTTCGTCTAAACGTCATTGTTGTTATTGCCATACTATATTATGTCAACGCGTTATTTGAATTGTGTTTTCTAACCCTTGTGTGCAGAAAACTGGATTGCGTTTAAACTGTTTCTGTATAAATTTCGATGTGTTTTCGTTACCCTTCTGTACATAAAACTGTTAATACATAGTTATGCAAATTTTTCTACACGTGTATATTTATCACCTTTGTTAATGTATACTTGTTCAGTAGCAATGTTTATTATAACCTTTTGTATAACTTGTTCATTTCTTTCAATATGTTCCCTTTTTGCCCGTCCTGCTTGGTCTTCGGACTGCAGTATGTAATAAATAAATAAAATAAATAAACAGATTATAAGCCGTCCATTTAAAGTTGTTTGTCTTTTAAATTCACGTAGAAAAAAAAAAACTGGGCTATTCTATATGTTTGCTATATCCGCCGCGGCGTACAGTTCGCAGCTCGCCGGTATAAAAATAGCAACCGTTCGCCAGCGCCTCCTCTTTCACCTATGTTCTTCCGTTCTGGATAGTCGATTAGCCAAGCCATTCTAAGCCTACCGACTGTCAAGATGGCGTCTCGCGGTGAAGGTGAGTATGAATCATGTGAGCAAATCCCCCTTTGTGTTATTGTCTGATAGTTCAGAGTACTTGAAATGTTTGGCAACGAATCGTAGACTTCGACGAGAAGTAAACGGTCGTGTGGATGGGTGCATCAGTTTGCTTAGTGACTCTCCGTTGAACCAACGTCAAGAGCTTGCGGTGAATTGTTTTGCGCCAGACCAACGTGTCCCTAGCATGGACGGCGTGAACGGCGAAGAATCGACGTCTGTGTGTGATCCGTGCCGCGACCGTGAACTAGTTAACGTGCTGCCCTCAATAAGTACATCGGAAGGCTGCCAGCGCGGAAGTTATGCGCAAACGTCTGGTATTGAAGACAGCGTGGTGCAAGGTGATGCACCAGATGGCGAGGACACTGTGTCAGACTTCCGGGGTAGGTTGCAGGCTTGGACGGTTGAATCGCAATCGTCGCACGCTGTGGTGGCATCGCTGTTAGGAGTGCTACGCTCCCTTGGATGTTTGCTTCACTCCCATCGTCAGCGCGAGCCCTGCTGCAAACACCTAGAAAGTTGGTCAACATTCTTGATCTCGCAGGCGGAAAGTACCGTCATTTCGGCCTTGAGATAGGACGCGAACCCTGCAGGACTGTGAACAGATGTCCAGTGAACTGAGGCTTAGTTTTAATACTGAAGGACTGCCCCTAACAAAGAGCTCGAAAGGCCAGTTCTGGACTATCCTTGCCCGCATTACTTTGCAGGACAAACTTCCCTTTGTTGTTGGCTGTTTTTACTGTGACAGCAAGCCAAAGGACGCTAATGAATTCTTGCGGCGTTTTCTCGATTAATTAAAACGTCTAATGACATCAGGCATTGTCTTCGGCACATTGGAGATACCTGTTGCGCTACATGCACTTATATGCGACGATCCTGTCAAAGGTTTAGCCCTTTCTATTGCAGTTAACACAGGCTATTATAGCTGTACAAAATGTGTGGTTCAGGGCGCATACTGACAAAGCAGAGTGTGCTTCCCAAATTTGACTGCAGAGAGCTGATGCTAGTTTTCGTTCCAAAATGCAACAGCGTCACCACACAGAAAATAGCATTTAGGAAGAGCTGCCAATGGACAACCTGAAAGATGTGCCTCTTTACTATACGCATCTTGTCTCTCTGGGTGTGCTGCATAAGTTGCTTGTATTGTGGTTCCGAGGCCCCAAAGAAATAAGACTTGGAAGTGCGCAGCGAGCTGTCGGAGCAAAATTGAAAAATTGCTAAATATGTCCCTTTTGATTTCAATAGAAGGCCACAAAGTTTGTCAGAGCTGGACCGATGGAAGGCCACTGAATTTCGATTTTTTGTTGTATGGAGGACCAGTCGTACTGTCATCACTGATTCCTTCACATATGTACAAGAACTTCCTTGCTTTGCATGTAGCCATCACAGTGCTTGCAACACCCACTGCTAGTGTGAGTGAAGTTGAATATGCTGGCAAAGTTTTCAAGTTATTTGTTTAGACATTTATTAATGTATATGGCAAGGAGCATGTATCCCATAATGTCCATGGCCTGTGTCATCTGGCAAGTGATGTCAAGCATCTTGGACCATTGAAAAGATTGCTCAGAAAGTCAGGGAATCCTCTTGAGCAGCTCTGTAACAGGCTGTCAGAGCAAGGTAACAGAAGGTCCGTAATAGCACTGAACGTGAGTCATTCAAGGGGGAACATGACTCTGGACCATTTATTGCTCCATGCAGGGCCCCACAGTTCACAAGTCACATTGCCTAAGGGCATTTTTCTTGCTGCTGACAGGAGGAACAGTTGTAAATTCGGTGATGGGTCAATTATTGTTGTAAACAACTTCGCCCATTATCAATCTGGTTCACCCTGCGTCATTGGGAGGAAATACCTGCAGCTGGCGGAACTTTAATAAATGTCACGCACATCCTCGATGCTGGGAATTTTTGTAGCAACGGAGCTCTCTAGCCTGCAGTCATAGCCACTTCACAACATATCTTAGAACTGTTTAAAAAAACACTTTCATTTTTTCATTGTTGCATGCAATAGTACACACGAAATTCACGGTGCTTCACATTTAAACAGCAAGAAAAGACAGCGATAACAAGGAGCACATACACACTGGATCAGCGCTGTACTAACCACTACTACCAAGTTGGTAGTACAGCGCTGGTCCTGTGTGTATGTGCTCCTTGTCGCCGTCTTTTCATGCTGTTTCAACTTGAACTATGTCGCACCAACTTGCCTAAACAGAAGTACTCCTCTAAGTCACAATGCTTGTTTAGTATTTGCGTTGTCACTCTATAAATATATATGTATAAATCAATCTCTTTTTCTTTCTGTATAACGTGGCCAATACGTCATTGCCGAATTTCCTGAAGAAAACAATTCGGTCGCCATCATCCATAGCAAATGGTTCATTGGCAACAGCCAATGCATGTGGCCGCCAGAGATGAGACATGTGGATAGTCTCCTTAAAGTTCAAGCAGCTCCAGGCCCAGACTGGCACCAAGAGAGCTGCATTGTGCTTCGCAAGCTTGCTAATGCTGGTCATCATATTAGCTTGTTTCATTTTGCATATGGATACTCTGTACATTTAGCACTGGTAGCGGGACTTAATTGATAACTTTATTCTGATAAACTTGCTTCGAGCAGGTTCATCATTTAATCATACTCTGTGTGGCCCATGTGGTTCTAAGATGTTGCTTATGGAGAAGTCTCCTTTTTTCTTTATTGCAAGACTATATTTTCAGTGCTGAGAAAGGTTGAAGTAACTTGTTTTTCACTCTTTTGCTGTATAGTGCTACTGTTGTGTTCAGCATCTGCAGTCTATTTCACATTGTTTGTATACTTGTTGTACTTGTTTTGGTACTTCCCCCCTACAATAATGCCCATGAAGTTGCTGTAGTAATCTGCATAAATAAATAAGAGTGCACGGACAAGGCGAGCCAAATTGTCGATTTGATGCCTGCAGTGCAGCCACTGAGCCAGCTGGATTGCAGTGCGAGTGTAAGTCACTCGGGCTTTTTCCAGCTGTTCCTGCTCTGCGTCGCTTGACCCTACCTGCTGAACTGTTGAATACACCCCTTTACATTTGTTTTTTTTTATTGTTCTAATGAGGTTCCTGATACCAGCTTTATTTACAGGTATCTTAGAAGAACAGGTTTGTTAATGAAGCGGTTAGCCCCAGACACAAGATATTGCATGTTCTACAGGAAAAGAAGCATGAACTGTTTGATGAGCTTTACCATAGATGGCATGTTTTCATTACTTAGTGTTGAGCTTGGCCAATTTTTAAGTTCATGTTGTGGGAGAAAGCATTCCAGTAAACTTGGTTTGAGACATTCCTTGATAAGAAAATTTACCGAGTGCTATCTCGGAGGCGGCGTGCTTGGACTAACGTCATAGTGACAACCACCGGGTGCACACATTGTCTGCTTAGTTGCTTTTTAGAGGCGGATATAACAGGACAACTATGCAATTACCAGCCCTGCGACTTTGCCAAGATGGCTTTAGTAATATGTGCAACCTGTGATCACTAATTATGTTGTTGTTGGGTTTAATGGCACATAAGCAGCTAAGGCTATCATGCGCCAAACACAAGATATAATTGTTCCGAAAAGTTGCGTCACCTCAGCGAGTCCTTGTATGGGCAAGGACCGCTAGGGTCCCAACAATTTAAAGAAAGACCTCGACCTTCTTCTTGGGGATGAGAAGGTGGGTGAGGTGTAGCATAATGTGTAGCGAAGCACGCGGTGAGAATTCTGTTTTTCGAGAATACCTGCTTCCTTTAAAAAGTTAAAAACATATTGTCACCTGTAGTAGTGTGCATAGGGCAAGCGCAGAGGCGCAAGAAGAAAGAAGTGCGCGTGCTAACCGCCCCGCTCGATAGCTGCCTCTCGCTGCCGTTTTCGCCAGAGCTCCAGCCGCTCCCAATAAACGTCGTCAGCCCCTTTTGAAGACCCGTGGCAAAGTGGTGGAGGTGCTGGGTATTTATCACTCATGCCACAGACTCCTCCTGGGAGCAGAAGCACCAGCCCAACCGGTGCCATACATCGAGGAACGACGCACGCCTCCACCGTTTCCCCATGCCGCTTCTCCGGTTGTGCTTCCGCAAGAGCGACCAGTGCATTACGCCGATGATCGACGCATGCCCCCTCGGAAGTCAGAGGTTTGGCGCACTCCGGATCGCCGTCCTCTGTGTTTCCACTGTGGTGAGGCAGATCATTTGTACCGCCAGTGCCCATACCGACGCCTCGGGTTGCGGGGCTTTTCTGCCTATTCGCCGCCACCCCGACTGGGCCAACGACTTCGGGACATTGAGGATTATCTGGCTCAGCAACGCATGCCACCGCCTACCGGGCGGCAGTCACGCTCGCCGTCGCCAAGGCGATTTTCACCATCGCCCCAGCGGTATTCGAGCGGACGGTCGCCAAGTCCCCGCCGGGAAAACTAACTACAGCGACCTTTGGGGGCGAGGCCGCTGGCAGTCGACGCGCTGAAGACCTCCGATCGACGCGAGTAAACAAGGGTACCGGCACGCCATCAACTGAACGGAATGACCTGCTTTCGCTCGACATACCGGTGGTGATCGACGGTTACGCGGTTAGCGCTTTAGTGGACACCGGAGCGGACTATTCTATATTAAGCGGGAAGATGGCGACGTTTCTGAAGAAAGTAATTACACCTTGGCATGGCCCGCAGATTCGTACGGCTGGCGGTCACGTCGTTACTCCACTGGGAACCTGCACGACAAGAGTTCGGATTCGAGGATCGACATTCGTGGCGAGTTGCCTTGTCCTACGCGAATGCTCCCGCGACGTCATTCTCGGAGTTGACTTCCTGCAGGAATACGGCGCTGTTATTGACTTACGGGGCGGTGTAGTCACCTTCTCAGCCGACCAAGCAATCGACGCAAACGACGACAATCGACGTGATGACGCGCTACGTGTTTCCGCCGAAAGTGTTACGCTTCCTCCACGAGCCAGTGTTCTAGTCGAAGTGATGTGCGGTGGAATGCGCGAAGGTGGAGTGGTCGCAGAAAGTAACTTAGCGCATCTACTGACACAAGGTGTTTGTGCGGCCAGGAGTGTGCTACAGCTTCGTGATGGCCGATCTAAGTTGCTAGTCACCAACTTTAGTAATGAGCATCGACACCTCTTCCGCGGTACTTCGATAGCGTTTGCCGAAGAAGTGGAACACGTAGCTGAATGTTTTGCCCCTGAACCAGTGAGGCTGGCTGACAAGTCACTGGGCACCGTCGACATTAATCCCGAGTTATCTAACGACAAACAGGCAGCACTGCACGAGCTCTTGCTTGAATTCAGGGCATGCTTCGCAAGCTCGTCTAAGGTACGCCAGACTTCGGTTACAAGGCACCGGATCATCACATGCGACGACGCACGCCCGATACACCAGCAGCCTTACCGCGTGTCGGCAAAGGAACGCGCGGCGATTCGTACGCAAGTACAAGAGATGCTTGAAGATGGCGTGATCGAACCTTCCAACAGCTCATGGTCGTCTCCGGTCGTTCTTGTCAAAAAGAAAGACGGAACGCTACGCTTTTGCGTCGACTACCGGAAGCTCAACAACGTAACAAAAAAGGACGTGTACCCACTGCCACGTATCGACGACTCGTTAGATAGACTGCGGCATGCCCAGTACTTTTCGTCACTCGATTTGAAAAGTGGATACTGGCAGATCGAGGTAGATGAACGAGACCGCGAGAAAACTGCCTTTGTGACTCCCGACGGCCTTTACGAATTTCGAGTGCTCCCTTTCGGTTTGTGTTCAGCCCCAGCAACTTTCCAGCGCATGATGGATACTGTCCTCGCTGGATTGAAGTGGCAGACTTGCCTTGTGTATCTTGACGATGTAGTTGTCTTTTCTGAAACATTTGAGCAACATCTTCATCGCCTGCGGCATGTGCTAGAAGCGCTCCGATCGGCTGACCTCACGCTTAAACCAGAGAAGTGCCACTTCGGTTATGAAGAGCTCAAGTTTCTCGGACACGTCGTCAGCGCCAAAGGAGTTCGACCCGATCCCGACAAGCTTGCCGCTGTAGCAGCTTTTCCTCTTCCTGCCGACAAGAAGGCCGTCCGACGCTTCCTGGGCTTGTGCGCGTATTATCGCCGCTTCATCGACAACTTCTCGAAGATTGCGGAACCCCTGACTCGCCTTACCAGGGATGACACGCCATTTGCCTGGACGAATGAGCAACAAGCGGCCTTCGCTGAACTACGCCAACGCATGCAGTCAGCACCCGTCCTGGCACATTTCGACGAAGAGGCTGACACCGAGGTGCATACTGACGCCAGCAACATCGGCCTTGGCGCAGTACTCGTCCAACGTCAAGACGGCATTGAACGAGTAATAGCCTATGCTAGCCGCTCGCTGTCCCGTGCCGAGGCGAACTACACTACTACAGAAAAAGAGTGTCTCGCGGTCGTCTGGGCGATCACGAAGTTTCGCCCTTATCTCTACGGCCGTGCCTTCAAAGTGGTGACAGACCACCATGCTCTATGTTGGTTGGCGAACATACGCGATCCTTCAGGACGGCTGGCACGGTGGAGCTTGCGGCTACAGGAGTTCGACGTCACCATAGTTTATAAGTCTGGCCGCAAGCACGAAGACGCCGACACGTTGTCGCGTGCTCCCGCCGAATCTTTCAGTCGACAGTCAGAGGACGACGACGGCTTCCTGGGCGCCCTTACTACGTCGGACTTGGTCAAATCGCAGCGTGACGACGCTGAAATTCGACCTCTCATCGACCACTTAGAGGGCCGTGATACAACCATACCACGCCATCTACGTCGCGTCTTGACGTCCTTCTGTCTACGAGACAATGTGCTGTACAAGAAGAACGCCCGCCCGAATGATCGAGCCTACCTCCTAGTAGTTCCCAAAGACTTGCGGGACGATATTCTTTTCGCTTGCCACGACGAGCCTACATCTGGCCACCTCGGCTCCTCACGAACGCTTGCTAGAGTGCGCGAGATGTATTACTGGCCCGGACTTTCAGCAAGCGTCAAGCAGTATGTGAAAGGCTGCCGTGAATGTCAGCGACGAAAGTCACCACCCCTGAAGCCCGCCGGGTTATTGCAACCCATTGAACCACCTCATAAGCCATTCGACCAAGTCGGCTTGGACATTCTTGGGCCTTTTCCTCTGTCAACCGACGGCAACAAGTGGGTGATTGTCGCCACTGACTATTTAACCCGCTATGCCGAGACAGAGGCGCTCCCACGAGCCACGGCTTCTGAGGTAGCGCAGTTCTTCATGTGTCACATTGTATTGCGCCATGGTGCCCCAGCCACTGTTATCACAGATAGAGGAACGGCGTTCACGGCACAGCTCACGGACGAAATTTTTCAACTAAGCAACACCAGGCATCGAAAAACGACCGCTTACCATCCGCAGTCCAACGGCCTTACGGAGCGATTAAACAAGACCATCACAGACATGATCTCTATGTACATCGACGTCCAGCACAAAACATGGGATCGTATCCTGCCTTATGTGACCTTCGCGTATAATACCGCCGTACAAGAAACAACGCGCTTCACACCATTTCGCCTTGTCTACGGCCGCGAAGTACAGACGATGCTGGACGCTATGCTTCCGTGCCACGACGCCGAGAACCTAACTACTGACGCCGAAGAATTTGCTCAGCGCGCTGAGGAGGCTCGCCAGCTCGCGCGGCTGCACATCGGTGAGCAGCAACACGCAGATGCACGGCGCTATAACATCCGTCACCGGCAAGTGCGCTACAGTCCCGGCGACCAAGTGTTGGTGTGGACCCCTGTTCGCCGCCGTGGCTTTTGTGAAAAGTTGCTCAGCCGGTATTTTGGCCCGTACAAAGTGCTGCGCCGCATTAGTGACGTGAACTATGAAGTCGTTCCTGACAGTGCGGCGCAAACACGGCGCCGACAACCACCTAGTTCTGACGTAGTTCACGTCGTACGCATGAAGCCTTACGTTGCGCGTTAGTGATTTTTACGCGCCCATTTGCACCTAATGCACTTACCTCTTCGTTTCTAGAGAGGTAGAGAATTGTTTCTAGCTACGCTGCTGTAGCTCTCGCTGTGTTCTGTGCGCGAGCATCTTCATTGAGCGTGTGTTTTTTTCTGTTGTTGTTTTTTTTTCCTTTCCCACACCACTTCTTGAGCATCGAGCCGATGCTCTTTCCGAGGAAGGGGGGAAATGTCACCTGTAGTAGTGGGCATAGGGCAAGCGCAGAGGCGCAAGAAGAAAGAAGTGCGCGTGCTAACCGCCCCGCTCGATAGCTGCCTCTCGCTGCCGTTTTCGCCAGAGCTCCAGCCGCTCCCAATAAACGTCGTCAGCCCCTTTTGAAGACCCGTGGCAATATGATATATCAAGAAGCGCATGTTCGCCTAACAACAAAGCGGGGTGAAAAGGAATGTGTTCCTTGTAAAATGGAGTAAAATACTTTTTTCTCAGTGTTTCAAGTTTTCTGCATGAAAATAAGACGTGATTCACTGTTCGTCACCACATGTTTCACATTGGGGCTTGTCTTGCTTTGTTAGTATGAAGTTGTGTGTGAGGTGTGTATGTCCTATGCGAAGGCGGCATAGAATCACTTCTTTGAACCGTTCCTTGTGTACGCAAGATCGCATTCGCCTAACACGGGCTTTACCAAGTGTAGTTTGTTATTTAGTTCATTGTCCCAAGCAGACTGCCATTTCCCCCTTAGTTTACAAGGTATGAACTTCATGTAGTCTTTAGGAGGTATATTTATTTTCTTGATTTGTTTGTATTGAGCTTGTGCTGCGCATACATCTGCTCTCTCAGTGCCGCTAATTCCGACGTGGCTCGGAATCCAGCATAACTTAAGGTTCTGTCCTTGTGTGGTGGCTTTTATTACATTGTGTATAATGTCCCCCAATAGCGGTGTGACTGCATTTCTGGAGTGAAGAGCTTTGAGTACACTTAGGGAGTCTGTATATATAATACTATTTGTGAGGTTCTCCTTTACCATTTTTTCTACGGCTATGAAAATGGCCTAACATTCAGCAGTGAAGATAGATGTATATTGCGGAAGTCTAACGGTTTCTTCCCAGTTCCCTTGGACTACTGCGCTTCCAACATGGCCAATCGTTTTCGAACCATCAGTATAAAAGCTTTGAAACTGCTGTATTTTTCCTCTATTGCAAGGAATTCCTGAATAATCTGCTGGGGTGGAGTCTGTGCTTTACGGAATTGTGTTAGGGTGAGATCGCAAGCTGTGGGGAAGTTGAACCACGGGGGTAGTGAATCATGTCTGTGCGCAATGCCAGGTAATGTGTCGGCTATGCCCAGATTCTGACAGATCTCTTCAAATCGCAAGAGCAGGTGTTTAGTAGTTTGTGGTTTGTTGTTGAATATTCGTCTGGAAAGGCATTTTGTTACAAGTGGATAGCAAATGTGTTTTGGTAGAGATCGTACCTTCAGAATATATGCACAGGTCAGAGCGGCTTTTCAGCTTTCTAGAGATGGTTCATTTGTTTCAACATAAAGGCTGGCTATAGGAGATGTTCTGTATGCACCGCATGAGAGACGCAAGCCTGAGTTGTGCACTGGATCTAAGTTCTTTAAGTATGACGGTCTTGCTGAACCGTACACTATACAGCCATAGTCTAACGAGGAACGCACTCAGCGGTAAATGTGCAGAAGGCATGTTCTATCAGACCCCCAGTGTTTTCGTGACAGTACTTTGATTATATTCAGCGATTGCGAAGCTTTCTTTTTGAGGTTCTTTATATGTGGTAAGAATGTGAGCTTTTTGTCAAAAGTTACGCCAAAAAATTTTTGTTCTTTCTTTACTGGGAGTATGGTTTCATTTAGGTGTAAGGTGGGGTCAACCTGTAGGCCTCTTTTGAGTGAGAAAAGAACAGCGACTGTTTTTTGTGGAGAAAACTTAAATCCGTTTCTGTTTGCCCAGATCGCGAGTTTGTTCAATGTGAGTTGTATCTGTCTCTCACATGTTGGCAAGCAGGAGGACGTGCATGCTATTTGAAGGTCGTCGACATATACGGAATACATAATGGACCTTGGAATAATTTTTGTTATGGAGTTCATTTTTACTGTGAAGAGGGTCGTACTTAAAGTGCAACCCTGCGGCACTCCATTCTCCTGGATGAACTTCTTTGAGAGAGTTGTACCCTGGCGTACATGAAATGAACCATCGGACAGGAAATCTTTCAGGCAGTTCAGCATCCTACCGCGGATACCAAGGTCTGCTAGGTCGCGGAGAATCCCAAACCTCCAGGTGGTATCGTAAGTCTTCTCCATATCAAGGAAGACTCCCTGACAGTGTTGTTTGTGTACGAATGCTTCTCGAACTGTGTTTTCTAGGCGGACGAGATGGTCAGTTGTTGAACATGCTTGTTTAAATGCACATTGGTGGATGTCAAGGAGTTCACGTGATTCCAGAATAAACATCAGCCTAATATTCAGAATACTTTCAAATGATTTTGCGAGACAACTTGAGAGCTATGGGCCTATAACTGGCAGGATTGGTTGGTGGTTTTGCCGGTTTCAGAAACGGTACAATCACGGTTTCCAAGCTTCCGGTATTTTGCCCGATACCCATATTTTGTTAAACAATTGCAGAAGTGCTTCTACGGCAGCTTCTGAGAGGTGAGCCAGCATTTCATAATGTATTTCATCAGGACCGGGTGCTGTCTGTTTACCGGCGGACAGTACTTTAGGATATCTTTTATGTCACTGTAGTTTTTGATGAGTCCACGGCAGTTCCAATGTATCAGGAATGCCATGTTTATTATTTTGTGGAAATCTGGCTAGAAACAATTATGTTCCTAGTTTTTGAGGACCCGTTATCAGGGTTTTTTTCCTTTCTTTTTTTCGAGAGAATTGTGCCGCCGCAGTAGCGGGGGCGAGATGGTAGTGTTCTCCATTGCCTTTCCTGAGGCGCTGGAGCTCCGCGAAACCGCGGGTGTGCGTGTTACAGGCCTCTCCCGTGTGGGAGGACCTTGTGGGTTGCTGACTAAGGGGCCGGAGGGCCCAGTTTGGGAGTTGGCAGGGCAGCTTGCGCTGTCTCTGCCTGGGGCGTGGGTGGCTCTGCCGGAGGCATGGTGATCGTGGCCCGGGCAGGCGCCGAAAGCTGGTGCGGTGCTGCGCCCCGTCGCACCGCATCAGCGAAGGAGAATGTGTTTCTTAACGCAATACGCCTTCTTGCCTCTTTGAATGAAATGTTCTCTTTGGTTTTCAATGTAATGATCTCTTTTTCTTTTTTCCTGGACGGACACGCCCTGGAGTAAGCGGCATGTTCTCCTTCACAGTTTGCACAATAGGGCGCAGCGTCACAGTTTTCGGAAACGTGTTCCTTCGAAGCGCATTTCGCGCGTTTTGCGGCCCCGGCAACTCTGTGAGCCATGGCCGAACCTCTGACAAGTGAAGCATCTGCGGGGGTTGGGGATGTAGGTCTTACATCTATTTTCAAGTAGCCGACTTCTATTGATTCAGGGAGTGTGTTGCTGTTGAACGTGAGCATAAGGTGTTTCGTGTCTATTTCCTTGTTGTCCTTCCGGATTTTTATTCGGTGAACGTCTATGACATCTTGGTCGGCGAGCCCTTCGAGCATTTCTTTTTCTGTTAGGTGTACGAAGTCGATTTCTGATATTACACCGCGGACAGTGTTGAGAGATCGGTGGGATGTGACGGAGACAGGAATGTCCGCAATGGACACAATGTTTGACAGCTTTGAGTATTGGACATTGTCTCGGAGTTCAAGCAGTAAATCGCCACTGGTCATTTTGGAAAGCTTGTAGCCAGGGCCTAATGCTTCTGTCAAGGACTTGGATACCGTGAATAGTGACAAGATTCTTGATGGCTTTTCTTCTGCGTTACTATGCACTACATGATATTTTGGGAAGTTCACTTTCCTTTTCAGGAAAAATGCAGCTGCTTCGTTCCGCCCTCTTTTGCTAGAGGGGCGATCATTTTGGAGGTAAGGAGGAGCCGTATAAAGTTGTGTTGTTCGGCCACGGTGCCAGCCACTCACCATGGAGCCCAACGAGGGGACGGGACAAGAACTTGCGAGGAAGTCCTACCCTCGCCAGCTGTACACCGCGACTATAACCTAATCCGACATAACCAAGACAGGTTAGCCACACAAGGTTAACCCTTGCCACCTACGAAAATCAGAAGTGAATAGAAGATAAAAGACAGAACAGGTATAAAAGAGAGTAAAGAAAAAGGCGCGAGGAGGAAGAGGACAGGAAAAGATGACTGCCGATTTTCCCTGGGTGGGTCAGCCCGGGGGTGCCGTCTATGTGAAGCAGAGGCCAAACAGGTGTGTCGCCTCCGTCAGGGGGCAGTAAAGGTCCGAACACCCGGCATCGGCTCAACCCCCCGGATCCCCCATTCCCCAGACACGGCTAAGCCGCGCAAGGCTACACGCGGGAGGGTCCAAACCTCATGTGCTCGGGTCCGTGGTGTTGCAAACCACCAAACGCCTGCTGCCGCAGGCGCCCCTGCGGGGTGTGATCACTAATTAGTGTGAATGATCGATTTCTTGATTTATTTTCGAGAAAGGAGGTACATGTATGCAGGAATGCAGCTATTAGTCCTTCAAAACAATTGCCTCCTATCATTATGCACTTTGAGAACACGTGTAGAGGTCTTGCATAGTTCTGGCCTCAGCAGCCACGAAAGTGACTACGGCAAGGGCAAACGAAAAAAAAAGCGAGGAAGCCCTCCTCAGCAGATAAGATACTACCATCACCACCTGCATCCATGATTAGAAGTATGTGCACTCATTCTGCATATCTCTTGCTGTTGCACCTTAAAGCACCTGGGCCGGTGTGAAGCTCATTTTATATTACGAAATATTCTTTGCAGCATTCTTTTCCCTTTGTACTCTTAATCTGAACTGGAATCTAAAACTTAATCTGGAATTAACTAGTGCATCCCTGGTGTATTTTTCATGCTGTGTGAATGGGCACCTTGCATACATGGACACAGGCTTAAAAGATTTTTTTCAAAACCTAGTTTCCTGTTATAGCTATGGGTGCTAGTTTGTAGTTTGGAAAGATTAGCCACTGTTAGTGAGCAACATTTCAAGTTCTGAAGGATCAGCATTGTAGGAGTTTAGAGCCCAATGCTATTTTTCCACTTGAACTTCATGTGTCTCACTTGTGTATTTCTTATGGGCAGGACCAAAATATATCATCCATCCACAGAGGCCCACAAAAGAGTCATAATTTGTCACCACTAACACACTGGTAAAATTTCCACTATTGTATGCAGTCAGTGTATTGTGCCACCATAAACTTTCAATAACAAATGCACATGCTTTGAGTAAAACACATGCAGCTTTGAAAAGCTGCATGTGTTTTACTCAAAGCGTGTGCATGGGCCCAAGAAGCAACCAGCCTAGCTGTAATTTCAAACCACTGTGTAAACTGAATGTGCAGTACTGTCCTGTTAACTGGGCTCCTGAGAGCTAATTACAAAGGTTCAGACATGCCTTGGGTGTTTTGGTTTGAAATTTATAACTCATTGCTTTCATGAATCTGGTTTCTGCTGTTTGAAGTAAATGCTTAGTAATTGAGAGCATCAAAATGCTACTAGCATATGTGAAGCATTCTCTTATTTCAGTTACATTTAAAAAAAGTCATAGCGTCTGAAGTTATCTTGCATCCAATCACTACAAAAATGAATCATTCAACACAGTACACATCTCGTAAGTAAAGTGCGGATCACGTCTATCTGCTTCATGTGTATTGTTTGTTGTTTTGACTTGGGAATGTGTCGTTCTGTATCTCCTTTGTTTTTCCTCCAAATACATATCCCCTTTGCCCTCCCATTTCTTACACGCTTACATTTGCATCATTCTCAAGGCATATGCATGCTACGGGTCGGAATCTGACAGGTAAATGTTTCAGAAGCCATTTACAATACAGGTTACCATTTTCGCGCTTGATTGTGCTGCATAAAAATGTTGCAGCACATTTTAAACCTCCGCTCAGGATCCTCGTAATTTTAATGTGAACATTACATTTAAAGCCAGTTTTGTAACAACATATGATGGCTGATTGTTAGTTGTGAAGTCACAGTCACTAGTTCATGTTATTTTTATGTATGTGTCACAGCAGATGACTGTGCCTATGACAGTGCGTGGGAGGCCCCACCACTTCCACAAAGGGCTGTCGGCGAGTTTGACCGCTGTAGTAAGTACAGTACCAGAAACCATTTTTAAAACAAGCCAACATTTTTTAATCCTCATATGTGAAATTTTTGGTTTTGCTTGTGATCCAGAAGAAAGCAAAGTGCGACATCTTGCGAGTCCCCGCACCACATCTTCAAAATACTCGTGAGTTTGGATACAACCAGTGCATGTAAAGGTCATTCTATAAATATGTCACATTTCATTACAGGGTGTACAGATGGGCAGGTGGCGAACGTAGTTCCCGCGCCTACTAGGGCGCCCCTCGCGGCGGCGAGCGCGCACCCGGCAAGATACGACCTGCCCGATTCCGTTCGGAAAGCCTGTCTGTGCAAGTGTTTCGCGCGTAGCTGTAGCCTTTTCTGAGAAATGCCGAAGTGCAACACGAATTGTTGCGTAGTGGGCTGCAACAGCACGTACATCAACTAACCTGTAACGAGTTTTATAGGTTTCCGAGCCGACCCTATGAAGTAGAACGGCGTCAACGGTGGATCGCGCTCGGCCGACGGCAAAAGTAAGCTGTTTTATGTTCCGGCGTTATGCCAAGTGAGTTAACGCTGAATCGGTTGCTTTTACAGCAATGATGGCAGCAACTGGACACCTGCAATTCATACCAGAATATGCAGGAAACATTTCATCGGTGGCACGAAATCTAATGAAGAAGGCCACCCCGCTTACTGCCCCTCAATATTTGCTCGACAGCCTGCGTCGAGACAGTTATGTGAGGTAGAGCATACACACACACACGCATATATATATATATATATATATATATATATATATTGTTTATTTATTTTTCCTCAGCTAAATTTGCCCTCAGTAGATTTCTTTGCGTGGTCACGGTGCTTCAGTGAACCAATAATGTTTGGATGTGACTGCCACCGCAAATGCTAAGCAACGTGGTTTTTATAATGCTTATTTTGCCAGAAAAAGAAAGCGCCAGGAGCGAAAGATGGAGGAGGAACGACAGATATCCAGTTGTGACAGTCAACAAACGGTGTGTCGCAAGCCGCGAACCACAGATTTCAGACCGCCTTACAATGACAACTTAGGGCCTCCGTCTGCGACCAGGCTGCAGATGACACACATGGTGTCGATGTAAGCTACTGTTTATAACGTATAATTTTTTGTGCTTTTTGTTGTATTTAATGTGACTGAAGTACTAAGCTGGTTTTAAATGCTGGTTTCAGGCCTCAACAATGACGGAAGGCGGCAACGCTACTTTCAACATGAACTTCACATTTATATCAGAGTTGTGCGATGGAAATGCGTCATCCTACATCAGTCACAAAGAAGTGTGCAGCACAGGATTGGCAGCTCATGCAGTCCGGGCTTTTCGGACAAAAGCACTGGGCTGGCGTGCAAAGAGCCTTTCTTCGTGGGATTCAGATATCTTGAGCATGCATGATGAAAACGCCTTTCATGCGTTTACAGCAACTGATTTTTCATTATTTGCTCTGCTGTTAAGCATACTGTGGAATACACCTAGCAGTCACCTCCGATCCGTGCGAGTCCAGCAGTTCCCTCACGTCGTAGACGTGCCCCACTTCAAAGAGAAGTCTTCCTTTCTCCCAGTTCTTTCCACGAAAAAAGCTGTCAAGGTCTTGTAATTCCCAAAACCAAGATAAAATTATTATCTGCAGGCTGTTTCGCGCCATCACTACCGTCTGACAGGGTGCCAAACGCAGCGCGACCTGCTGATGCCGTGAGCAGTCCTGCCCCATTTGGGCAACTATTCGTCAGATGGCGCTAGGAGTCCGAACTAAAGGGTGCCACCTAGCACTTGCTACGAGCCCATAGTCCTATTAGCCGGCCATCGCGGGATCGTGAATTCAACTTTGCCCGGTCAGCATTAAATTTGTTTTCTTTATATTTCGGTTGCTTTTAAATTTAAGTTTACAGTATTGGTGCATTCGTGTCTTCCAGCTCCTTGATCTGAAAAGTTTGAATTTTTGTCAAGCCACCGGCCCAGTTGGCAGGAAAAGGCCTCCTGGTATGTATTTGTGGGACTTGAACTGCACCCTGAGAACCGCATACTTCATTCACATGTCTTGGCATTACAGCAGTAGGAGGAGCATTAGGCACTCTTAATAACCAGAAAAGTAATAATGTTTATTTTCCATCACATTAAACGGAGGAAACTGGGCTTGACAAGAACGCACAGCCACCTGTGTTAAGTATATTTAAAAAATCCTGAAAAATTGGCCAGAAATGTTTTCTTCCAAAGTGGTATTATCCATCTGCTCGTCTTTTAATGATTTTTGCATGCCCAAGTGGATGTTTTAGCTTTAAATTGTAAGATGGTTCATTTTATACAATTGAATTCAGATCTGTATAGCCTCATGTGCAAAAAGTAAGTTTTAAAGCTGATAAAAAATTTTAAATTGTCTGTGTATATAAATTAAATGCGGCTTGTTGCAACTGCGTACTGCTGTAAAAAAATTGAGCGACGCCCATCACGTCAGTGACAGCACGGTTGTGAAAGTGGTCTCTACTACTTTATTATTTAAAATGAGAAGTGCCAGCAGGGTAACCTAATCAGGATCTCTTGCAAACCTTTGCCTTTCAGTACTTCTCATTCTGTTTTGGTCCAAATTAAGGTGTCGGTGTGCTAACAACCTGCCGAGACATTTGTTTGTGAAAATGAGTGGTTGGCTGGGTTCAGTGTGGCTTCACTTCTGATCATGTAGCAAGTAGGACATTAGCTGCAGAGTGATATGAATGACATGACTGCTGGTTAGTAGCACTTTGTTTTGGTCCTACGTTTTAGAATTTGAATACCAAGTCTATAAAATGCTCCAGACTATAATGATGAGAGTAGAGGAGCAAAGAAAGCAGCTGGGTGGAATTCAAAGACAACTCTGCAGTGATCTGCCAGAACTACCTACCAAAGAAGATGTTGCAGAAAATCCATTCATAGACTGTGAAGAATTTGAAGTTTGATGGTAAACTGGTAGTGGATGCAGCCTTGAAGGTATGGAACATTTCTACCTAAAAGCTTGCGATTAGCGAATGTGGAGAGGATGCGTGTTACGAAAGATCTGTTGCATTTTTATAGCTTCATCAGTTATCTGTAATTGGCGGGTCTGCCATTGGTGCGGCCACAAGACGGATGCTACAGCTGGTGCTGACCCATCAACTGGCTGTACAGTACAGCTGGGCAGGGCAAAAGAAAGAATGGCCCCTAATACGGTGGAGCTCTTATTTAGGATGTCTGTCACAATATTTTCCCCATCCAGTGAAATGTGCACTGGTGCCATGGTATAGTGCAGCATAAGCATCTAATTTTACATCCATTTCTTGCGGTACAACAAAGAAGCTTGCAGAATATATTGAGACAATTCTGGCATGCCGTTTGTTCTGGTATTGTTTTTGTGTGAACTCATAATTGAACATACCATATCAGCAATGCAATACCTTTCTTTCAGTCATCAGCTGAAAAACACTTGTAAAGATATTTAAAGATTTAAAACAGTATGTGTTTGTAATTACCAAATACTTCAGGAGTGAAGGAAGGCTTTTCTGATGCCCAAAGGAGCGAGGTTGGCGGGACAATAAAAGAGTGACTTCGGCATTCTGGTGAAAACCTGCGAAAAATGCAATCAAAGGCTTCAAGCACTCGTCCTGACAGTAAGTGTTTTCAAAGTAGTAACCTACTTTACGTGTTATTGTTGATAGAACCAGCCTGTGAGACTATCGCAAAGTGTAGCGTTGAATAGCTGGCAACAGTGTCTAATGGCTCTTGTGTGTTTGAATAGTTTAATAAAATTTGATCTTCTTTGCCGGAGTAGTTCGGGCAAACACATCAGCACAGCTGTTGGCACATTTGTGTTGTACTACATCACTATGTATACTAACTCCCTATTTTTTTCTAGGTCCTCCCTCTGGCTACTCGAATGATGAAGCTGCATTCACTGCAAATAATGTTCACTTGAAAAATCAATGAAATTTCTGCACAGACTTTGTTTAGCAGCTTGTCTAGCCATGAAACAACATTTACGGCGCCTCCGCGTTGCGTGTCGCAGTGCTTATGCAAATAAAAGATGCATGTAAAAACACCTTGAAAGTAGACTAACTAGTAATGCCACAGCATTTTATAACGGATAGTGCTTAACCAGCCCCACGAAGTGTTGTGAAAACACACTGAAAAAGTTCCGAACAGCTGTTTTGAGGACGTCCTGAGGATTTTATGAGTACGGACAACAGGACTGGTTGAGTACCATTCTAGTAGCATTAGAGGACATACTGAGACAATCATAATGTCTTCAAGGTGACGTACTGAGGACATCCTGAGGAAGTCATTGCGTTGTATGGGATGTGTTACGAGAATTTGCGCAATTCAGTATTGCCAACACCAGTACAATGATGTAGTCCAATGATACCAGTCCAGCCAGGGAAAAAATGCGGTGCGCGTAGACGTTGGTACCCCTTCTGTTGGCGTTGAGACGTTTTTTTTCAACAATAATACGCGCGGATAGTCTTTGCGGTGCACACCTAGCCGAGAAACAACTAATTTGGAAAGTACAGTTACCGACGAAAAACGCCAACACATTTCTTGAGCAATAACCACTTCAAAATACCTGGCCTGCGTACAGGTGCCGCAACTGCACTTGTATATGTAGTGTTGCTAACGTTTCATTGCGCATGTCTCGCGAAAGAAGCAACTTGTTCCTAGTCATGCATGATTGTTCACCATGGCAGATAACATGTGCAGTACGAAATTTTGTATGAAACAAATTTAAACATTGTTCAACGTACCTTCCCGTGTCATTTACCAATACCGGTGACCACAGCGTGTTGCCAAGGGACTGCACCTGCCATAACAAAGTGGTGCGCCAGCTTTTCGCGAGCTAGCTTGGCGTATCTGTAAAGAAATTGCACTTTGAAGTTTTATGTCATTGTCAACACATAACATGAATTACTTCACATTTCACATCGTGCGAAAAATGTACTACCCAAAGTAGGTGCCCCGGTGGATTACTCGCATTTTGGCCTCATTCAGTTGGGATGTGTAACGCATTAACGTTTCGTCAATGGCACAAGCGAAAACAAATTACTTGAGGCTTTAGTAAATTGAAAAAAAAAATGTCGTTGGCAGTGTTCACCGCCTAGCGTGGCAAGTAAAAGATAGCTGAGATAGTAATGCCAAGAAGACCACAAATTATTTAGGTGTGCAACAAAGCTCTAACCGTGTGGCGTTGCACCCTGTACGCATTTGCACCGTGAAAACAGAGCCTATGGGGTCGTCCTTCCTCCAGCTGCCGAAAGAGAGCCGCCCTTCCTAGTCTTCGCTGTCAGTAGAGCCTCGTAAACAGTACATGGCAGATGATACGGCGGACTCTTTAAGGAGAAAGTTGTGAAGCACTATACATGCACCAACATATCTGTTAATGTTGGCTTCTTTCGCCTTAAGGGATCGGCGCAGAATCCTCCTCCGTTGCACCAAGATGCCAAAGGCATTTTCAATGATACGGCGAGCTCGGCTAGCGGTAATTGAACACTCGCGGTTCATATGCCTCTCTAGAGTGGGTCCCAGTTTCACGCAGGACTTGCACGGTACAATATTGTGACACAAGGGTTAAAGTAACAGTGAAATCTATTTACAGCTGATATTACAAGAGACAGAGGCAGCGCAGGCAACTCCCTAACGTAGTGGTCTTCCGACACCAGCTCGTGCCCTTCTTCTTCCACTTTGTTCCCAGCGTTGTAACATATGGCCCTCCGGCGTGGAAGCACCGTCCCGGTGCGTCTTATGTAGACGAAGACTGGTAGCGTTTGAGGCGGCCAACATGCACGACGTCACGATAGGCTGGGCAGAGCAAGCGGCAGTCGTGACCGGAGATTCCGTATGTTACAGCTGTCACCTGGCGGAGGACCGGGTAAGGACCAGCGTAGGGCGACATTAGCTTTTCTGATAGGCCAACACGGTGACTAGCAGACCATAGGACAAGGTCCCCGGCAAGGAAATTAGCGTCACGTTGGCGACTGTCATATGTGCTCTTCTGCTTGTTCTGGGAGATAGAAAGGCGACTATGAGCAACTTGACGTGCCTGGTCGGCTGTGGCAATGACGTCTCGGGCGTATTCCGACGTAGAATCCTGAGCGATGGGCAGGACGGTGTCGAAAGGCAATACGGGGTCGCGGCCGTACAATAGATAAAATAGTGAGTAACTGGCTGTGTCGTGGCGCGACGAATTGTACGCGAATGTGACTAAGGGGAGAGAGCATTGTCCCAGTCACGGTGGTCATCGGAAACCTACATTTATAGCATGTCGGTGACGGTGCGATAAAGGCGCTCAGTAAGGCCGTTCGTCTGCGGATGGTAGGCAGTACTGAGCTTGTGCTTGGTGGCGCAGGAACGGAGTAGGTCGTCCACAACTCGGGAGAGGAAATACCAACCGCGGCCTGTAAGAAGTTGACGAGGAGCGCCGTGATGAAGGATGATGTGCAAAAGAACTCAGCGACGTCGGTCGCGAAGGATGTCGGAAGAGCTTTGGTGATCGCGTACCGAGTTGCATAGTCGGTAGCGACAGCAATCCACTTGTTGCCGGAAGCAGATATAGGGAAAGGTCCAAGCAGGTCTAACCCAACGCGAAAGAACGGTTCGGATGGCACGTCTATAGGTTGAAGGCGACCAGCAGGGTGTAGAGGTGGTCTTTTCTGGCGCTGACATAACTCGCAAGAAGCGACGTAGCGGTTGACTGATCGGTATAGACCGGGCCAAAAGAATCGGCGTCGTACACGATCGTACGTGCGAGAGATGCCAAGGTGACCGGCCGTGGGTACATCGTGTAAATGAGAGAATGGTGTCACGCAGATGGCGGGGAAAGACAAAGAGCAGCTCGGGACCACTAGGGTGCATACTGCGACTATACAACGTGCCGTCCTGGAGGAGAAAAAGCCGAAGGAAGGGGTCGGTCGGCGCGTACGCGAGCTTGTCCACGACGTCACGTATGTAGGGGTCACGGCGCTGCTTGGTGGCGAGGTCAGCGAATGCAGAGAGCGAGGGAACAGGAGCAGGAGTGTCGGTCGCAAAACTATCCGGAGGGTCGATAGGATGACGTGACAGACAGTCGGCATCTTGGTGTAAACGACCCGACTTGTAGGCCACGGTGTACGAGTACTCCTGAAGTCGCCATGGCCAGCGACCGAAGCGTCCTGTAGGGTCCTTCAGGGAAGAGAGCCAGCACAGCGCGTGGTCTGTAGTGACTGTAAACGGACGACCGTATAAGTATGGACGAAATTTCGCGACGGCCCAGACAAGTGCAAGGCACCCTCGCTCGGTGATAGAATAGTTGCGTTCAGCAGGAGAAAGCAAACGATTTGCGTATGCAATCACACGGTCATTCCGTCGCTGACGCTGAGACAAAATGGCGCCGATTTTATGGCCACTGGCGTCAGTACGAACTGCCGTAGGCGCAGGCGGGTCGAAGTGCGCCAAAATAGGTGGAGATGTCAACAGGGAGATGAGCTTCGAGAAGGCGGTCGCTTGCTCAGGGCCCCAGGAAAAGCTTTCAGAAGCGCAGTAAGAGGTCGGGCGACTTCCGCAAAGTTGTGCACAAAGCGGCGGAAGAACACAGGCCCACAAATCTCCGTACATTCTTGGCGCTGGTCGGTACGGGAAAATTCTGCACAGCCCGCAATTTATCTGGGTCTGGGCGCACACCAGAGGAGTCATCAAGATGGCCAAGGATGACGTCATCTAGGTAACAAAGATAGATGGACCACTTGAGTCCATACAGAAATGCGTCCATCATACGTTCGAACGTGGCTGGGGCATTACACAAGCCGAAAGGCATGACTTTGAACTGGTATAGGCCATCCGGTGTTACAAACGCTGTCTTCTCGCGGTCCATGTCGTCTACAGCAATCTGCCAGTAGCCGGACCGAAGGTCGATGGAAGAAAAATATTTCGCACCGTGAAGGCAGTCCAGCGCGTCATCGATGCGGGGACATCTTTGCGGGGATAAACATCTTTTTTTTTGTTATATTGTTCAAGCGCCGGTATTCCACGCAGAAACGCCAGGTGTTGTCCTTTTTAACTAGGACAACAGGGGACGCCCACGGGCTTGAAGACGGCTGAATTATTCCCCGAAAAAGCTTCTTTTTGACTTCCGTTTGAATAACTTGTCGCTCATGCAAGAACATATCTTTGGTGAAACGGGTGGGCGTCGCCAGTGTCAATGATGTGTTTCGCAATGGAACTCTGACCAAAAGGGCGACCATCGAAGTCAAAAATGTCGCTTAATGAGGCGAGCGAACGACTTAACTTGTCGGCGTGCTGAGGCGCGAGATCAGGAGAAATCATGTTATAGACGTCGGGTAAGGTACTTGGCGAAGAAGGCGATGAAGCGCCTTGAGACGACGTTTCAGTCAAGGCCGAGAGGTGGTAGTCTTCGCAAGATGACAGCGTGCCTAAAGCTATGTCTTGCGGTAGAACGTGGCTGTATGGTACGAAGTTTAGAATAGGCAGGCACGTAGAATTGTTTGTAACATTAACGACAGTGTGAGGAAGCGCAATTCTATGGGCCAGGGGGACGTCCGAAATAGGAGAGATGATGTAATCGCCGTCAGGCACAGGTGGGGAGGGCGAAAGAAGGACGCACGTCATAGCTTGGGGGGCACGACGAATGTGCTCGGATGAACACAATCTCCTGGAAACTTTCTGAGGAGGGTCAGACGAGCAGGGCAAATCGAACTGAACAAGTACCGCGGAGCAATTATGTTACAACGCTGGGAACAAGGTGGAAGAAGGGCACGAGCTGGTGTCGGAAGACAACAACGTTGGGGACTCGCCTGCGCTGCCTGTCTCTTGTAATATCAACGGTAAATAGATTGCACTGTTACTTTAATCCTTGTGTTACATTTTGGTGGAGCTGCGGGGTACATCTCATGCGAGACGGAGCTCTGAAGCGGACGTAGCCTGGCCGTTACCACCATGCCGACTGAAGAAGCGGCTACAACAACGGCCACCACAACGGTGCCCACCATGCCAACCGTCATCTTGACTCACCGCCGCGACCCTGGAACGTTTACGGGGACCGACAACCTGGACGTGGAAGATTGGCTCCGGCTGTACGAGCGTGTCAGCGAAAGTAACAGGTGGGATCAGACCGTTATGTTAGCCAATCTGATCTACTACTTGAAAGGCACGCCATGGGTCTGGTTTCAGACACACGAAGAGGAGCTAACGAGTTGGGAGCAATGCAAGAAAAAGCTCTGCGACCTTTTCGGGAGGACAGTTGGGCGACAATGAGCCACGAAGAGGGAACTCGGAACTCGCGCCCAGACGTCAACCGAGTCATACGTGACGTATATTCAGGACGTTCTTGCCCTTTGCCGCAAGGTGCACGAGCGAATGCCGGAAGATGAAAAGGTGAACCATGTGCTGAAGGGCATAGCTGACGATGCCTTTAACCTGCTCGTGTACAAGAACTGCACCAGCATCGACGACATCATAAGTGAATGCAGACGTTTCGAAGAAGCCAAAGGCCGTCGAATTGTCCATCAGTATACCCGCCTTCGAAATACAGCCGCTACATCATCGTGCGAAGACCATTCCGCGGCTCAGCCGACCACGTCCGAAAGCATTCTGCGCATCGTTCGCCGAGAGATAGAGGCCGCATCGCCGGTTAACTCCCAGACGTATGCCCCGAACGATTTCCGACCGACGGTTTCCCTAATCCAGTCTGTCGTTCGCAATAATTGGAAAACCTTGGTGTTCCCTACGTTTGCCCCATCAACCGATCCGACGCCTTTACTACTACTGCCCCGGCTCCGCGGAACCAGTACCTCTCACGGCCCTATCGTAACCCAATGGAATGGCGAACACCAGATGACAGGCCAATTTGCTTCAACTTCCGACGTGTTGGCCATATTTCTCGTCACTGCCGCAACAATATGAGGGATAAATTATAGAAAAAGTCATCACGTAATCTTTATTACCTTACAATGCACCGTAACGCCACATACGTTCACAAATACATGCGAGTTGGCTGTGTGGAACAGGCGCTCAATGCAGAGGTTTCAGCACATTACAAAGAGCTGTTTTCATAAATTTTTGGTGCGTCGCCCACTGTTATTCACCCCTGACATTGAAACTGAGATGCCTTTCTTATGAAATTACTGACTGAATTTTTGTACACGACTGTCACTTGCTGTCTGATCTCTAAGTGCGCAATTGTGACCGGTTCTGCATCATGCTGTAATGCCTGCTTGGCTTAGTACAGGGCTTTTGTATCTCTTTCAAAAAACGTAAAAAGCACACTACTTGAAATACACCACTCATATGATTCTGGTGCTGGCCAATTCGTGCGCTGGTCATTTAAGGACACGCTGGTCTGACACATCGCATTCTCGCCAGTAGTGTCTCTAGCAGAAGATTGCGGCAGTGCATTCCTTAGCATACAAATTATGACCTTAGGGCCTTGACAAACACGTCGAACAGTTTACAGCTTAATAAGATTGTTATCTGTGTCAGGTATCCCTCTTTCCAGAAAAGACTCCGTATGTCTGCATTACCTCTGGTCCAGCCACTGCACACGTGTAATTACATTGCTTACAAACAACTACAACAATCGTGCATGGTTGATAGAGAATACTTGAAAACTGCATATGTGTTTATAAAATTGTTCCTAAAAACTGCCCAGATGAATTCCTGGAATGGTACTCAGATCTCTCTAAATAATACACAGGGACCCGTGTTCCTTCGTGCAGTAGTGCCGTAGGACAAACCGTGATGCAATCAAACATCGAAATTTTGCAGGCGTTAACCAATTTATTCGGATCATGACAACTAGTAGGAAAACTTCAAGGAAATGAATTATTTCGAACACGAAAGCTTACAAAAAAAGTCACAGGCCTGCGCGGCACACGCAGCACGGTCACAGCGTAAGCTGGTGGAGCGGCTCAAGAGTAGCTCCAGTTTCGGCACCACGCACAACAGGGTCCTCGCGGCAAAGTATCTTCGCCTGGTTTTGACGAGAATGATCTGAACTGTCCAGCCTGCGTCTACGGCGAGCTGCGGTCTGTAATGCTCTCTCTGCACAGCAGTCTGCTGAGCCCGATCAAGTCTTACAACTGCAACTTACATGTCGGGCACGCTGCGTTTGCAGGCACCTTAACTAGAAGGCGCCACCATACTGGCGGAGGCTCGGGCAGCTCGGCATCGCGTTGATTGCGCGCCTCGTCTGAATAGCATCTCGTCGTCCGCGCACGCTGCGTTTGCAGACGCCTTACCTAGATGGCCTCAGCATACTGGTGGACGCTCGGGTAGTCTGTGCGCCTGCCTAGGGAGCGTTTATAGGGAATTTTCCCGCTGCCCGCTAGCAAGCGCTTGCGTGGCTCAGTGGTAGAGTATCTGGCTCGCACGTAGCGGGCGCGGGTTCTATCCCGGCGGAACCGGGTATTTTATTCGCATTTCCGGTGATAGCGGTTACGGTCCTCAGCGGTGGCGGAAGACACCATCGCGAACCGAAACGGCTATTGGAATGAGCCCATAACAGCTTACGCTGTAAAACCAAACGGCATACATGAACGTATACCTCGTCTGGGATAATAAGGCCGCATCGTGTACTCCGTCAACGGGAACGCCTCGTCGCGAACAATATATTATGGCAGAGGCCCCTCGCTGCCAACAGGCCTCACAGGTGGCAAATTCAAGTGGCCGCTCAGGATGTTGCTTTTCAACTTTGGGCGGGAAAAAAATGCCCCTATCACTCTCGCTGCCACAATTCCCCATCTCAGTGTGCAGGAACATGTATGGAGAAGAAATAAATGACATTCAGTAATCGAGTCGTAGTGACAGTGCTTTGAATTCTATTTAACTCGCTTACTTCTTCAATCTAAACATGACTCAAGCCACGGACGGGTCCAAAAATTGCTGACAATGTGTAGTGCACAGTAACCGTAAATGTACAGTGCAACTCAAACTGTTCACATGCAGTGTTGCCCTCTGCATGGTGCGAAAAATTGTGGTGTTTCTTTTGGCACGGTTTCGTAGCCTGCAAACATGCAAATCTATAGTGCTCCTCTACATTTTTAACACTGTCCAACAAGAGCATGCCGAAATTGTCACACATCTACACTCGCCTGCAATCGGCGTCACACACAGCGAGCAGACACTTGCTGAATGTGGCCTTTTATTTGCTGGCACTGCTGCACGAAGGAGGGAGGCATTCTATATTGACGCGCTTCCCGTCGGTGGCGCCGACGCAATGTCCCATGTTCCAAATGTCTTCGAACTCGGCCGCAACCTGGAGAACAAATTTTAATGGCTTTACACACTGCACATTAAGTCGAAGTATTACGTTTTCGAAGTTTTCGTCACTAGTTCGTGTTTCCTGTGGCGCATTAAAATATGATGCACCTAAAGACTGCTTTACTACCACAAAATAACAGCAAGGACATGCCTTGCCAATGAACAATAACCAGCCACTCATCAGACACGCGTGGGTGAGTGACGTACAGTGGCCTTAGCACGTTCCAAAGTGCTTGTCACACAGTTGACACCACACAGCATGCTGTTTGAACGGCCCACTAGGAAATTGAATGACACTTCCCGAAGCGTTCGACGAGTGGCCTGGAACCCGCAAAAGCTAAATGAAAAAGGTTAACAACACTTCTCTTAACTGTGTTAAACGGCACTTAAGTATCCTCATTGCAAGAACATTGAGTGCACCCAATGGAACGCCTGCAGGGAACTGTGTGCAATCATGATACTTATCAATTTCGCCATACTTAGATTACGGTAGGTCTGCGCTAAATGGCGTTTTATAATTAACGTTACTAAACTACCCCAGTAAATACAGCTTACCTGAAAGTCATGGCCAATCGATCGGCTGTCCATTTCGCGCTTCGAAACCTGCTGTCCTGCACAGTTGTGGATTCCCGCACTAGTCCCAACAGTGTGTCGGAAGTGCGCGGCGGCATCCGCAGGAAGCTACATCAGTAGGCAAACGAAAGAAAACACATGTTACTGTGTGACCCGAAACCTGCACGAGACACACTCGAAATGAAAACTTACTCTCTGTAATATTCCTCGTCGTACGCTCGCACCTGTGGAAGTAGACGGCTAGCATGCCCGGCTACTTCCCGCGAACGGAGGCACGGCCGGACCCACCATCGCCGCCATCTACTCTGCGTGCGTGCCTGTACGGCCGCGGTGCACATCAAAACCGCCACGACATCCTCCTCTTCGTTCAGGTCGTCGTCGTCGTACACCGCGAAGAGCGAGGGACTAGCGCACACCGAGCTTGAATGCGGGAGACGCGCTCACAGCAGACAAAAGGCCCGCAAGCGCGCGAACGGGGTCCTTCCCGAGAGTCCTCGTTTCGAACTAGAACGCGACCCGCAGGTCGCTGCGGTGACCCTTGCAAGTGTTAACGTCGGCGTTGTCAAACCGCCGCCAGGTCGCAGGCGACTGACGGTCGCACGACCTCTGCGACTCGCAAGTTTGAATGCGCTCTTATTGTGTCGCATGCAAGCCTTGGCTGGAGACCTGGCTCCTTCAACTGACAGCGCACTTCTACGAGAAATTTTCCAGCAGCGTCTTCCACCGCAGGTGCGCATGATCCTGGCCGCGTCTTCATTCTCGACACTGGAATCTCTGGCTAAGTTGGCACTGGAATCTCTGGCTAAGTTGGCCTACAAGATTATGGATGTCGGTTTTCACTCCGTGGTCACTGTTTCTCACCCTCCTGCCCCTCCGTCCCACGGTGAAGCCGCTGGCGACAGCTACGCGCGTATCCTCGAAGCTAACGAGGAGCTCACACGGAAAGTAGCGCGACTGAGAGCTGAGGTCGCTGCCGTCCGAACACGCCGGCCGCGTTCTTCGTCACGACCTCGCCTCCCCAGCACCAGCCACTCTGGACGCCGTTCACCACCTCCCGTTACGCTTTTCTGGTACCACCGTCACTATGACTCTCGCGCAAACCAGTGCCGCCAGCCCTGCTTCTACGCGGAAAACGGTCGGGACGAACAGTGACAGCGACCGCTGTTCCCGGCCCCAGATCCAGTCGCCTCTTCCACGTCGCGGACCATGTCACCAAAGTCTGCTATCTCGTCGACACTGGCGCCGAGATCTACGTCCTTCCTCCTACGTTGGCTCGCTTCTACCCTCCCGACTTGCTTCCTCTCACCGCGGTCAACAGATCGACTATCAGGACCTACGGCCAAAAGTCGGTGACTCTTGACATCGGCCTCAGACGTACGTTTCGCTGGATCTTTATCATCGCGGACGTGTGCCAGCGAATCATCGGATCCGACTTTGTCTGGCACTACAAGCTCGCCGTCGACGTGCCGCAGAGCCGCATCCTGAACTCCGAGACGAGCTTACCCGTCCAAGGCGTTTCCTGCCGCACTTCACCGCTCCAGCTCTTTCAGGCGCACACGGCCATTCCGGACCCTTGGTCAGCCGTCCTTGCCGAGTTTCCGGACGTCTTCCGACCACCCTCCTTTAGTCCTTGGTCGCTCACAGAGTGGCACATCATATCGTCACGACTGGCCCTCCCGTGTTTGGTCGGGCTCGTCGCCTCGCGCCGGATCGTCTAGCTGTCGCCAAAAAGGAGTTTGAACACATGCTTTTAGTGCAAGGAAGTAGTGGCTTACTCATATTTTTGTCATCCGCTTTCGAGAAAGTTTACTATAAATTGCTCTAGACCTCTGTGTCGGCCTAAACGGTCGAAAGCAACCTCGAGGCGTGTTTCAAAGTCACCGAGATTGCGTGAAAATACCGGACGCGGCAGCAACATGGCAATGTACTACACGTAGTTCCATCTTCGTCTCAGCGTTTGCAGTTTTTACCACAGCTAACATGAGGAGATGATGGAGATAGTCATCGTTTTTGGCATTTATCCGGGGTAATCAAATTTCAAAAATTGTTTTTCAAGTTCATGGCATAACAGTAGACAATAAGAACCACCTTGAAGAGCGATTATGTCCGTTGTGTTTGGGTCTCAGGAGGATATTGGTGCATGTGAGCAACTTTCTATTTACAAATCTGAAGCGCAGTATCCTGACTGCGCATTTGAGACCGAAGTGGGAAGTGCCATAAGTGCTGCACTTGCAATAGACGAGTACCAACGTTGCAGTTAGACATGTCTGGAGAATGTCCGGTGCTCCCTAAAAATTCCTCTGGGAACTTTCCTTTGGATACTTTTTATCTCCAGATAATCTGCCGCGACGATGTTTACATTTGCAGAATATTCGTGGTTCGACGTGAGTTTTAAATTGCTGACTTTATTTCGCCTCAGGATTATCCGACACTATATTTTAATTAAAAAAAAACGTCAATGTAACAACACGTTCCAATGTTCTAAGTGTAACTGGAACCCGTTCTTTTCGCATTAAAGGAACTTGCAACGGGAACTTGTTCCAAGATTGGGAAGAAACGAGGAACGAGATTTCGTTCTTGTTTTAGAGGAACTCACACGCGAACTGCACATCTGAAGTTGGCACGCATGATGATGATGTATGGTGTTTAATGGCGCAAGGGCCAGGTATGGCCAAAGAGCGCCAGGGCAGTGTTCATGAGTTGACAATGGACCAATGAATTGCGAAAGGCAGATGTGTCGTGGCTGTAAAAGGGCCTAAAAACAATCGCTGTAAAATGCGTAAAATGTATATTAATAAAATTATGGCAATGGCTAATGAGGTGCACTATGATCACGAAGTAACAAATTGCAAGATTATGACGATAGGCGAAAATATATCACAGATAAATCTTTTTAAAAAGCACTACTGCCTTGACAGACCCTTTGAAAACGTAAGGGCCTGGAGGCGCGTGCTATGCAAAACTACTATCGCGGCGACATCCTCTGAACACAGGACGCGCTACGAAACTATTGGGCAAATAACATGCAGTACAACATCGCTCAGAAAATCCAGAACAGCTTTAGTGCTTAACAGAGGTTCGTCGCCAAGAAACATAGCAGGGTGGAGAGGGAGACGGTACTGATACGCTAAAGGGAAGTGTCTTTCTCTCTCTTTCGGCTTCCCTGCACTCCACGAGCACGTGTAGCACGGTAAGCCTCTCTCCACATCTACCACAGGTTGGCGGGTCATTTCCAGTTAAGAGTAAATTGTGGGTGCCATATGTATGTCCCATTCTTAGACGAGATAATAGGACATTAGTTCGTAATTTTGTGACAGGATGCCACGGGTCAATCTGTGACTTAACTAAATGGAGCTTATTGTTCGTTTCGGCATCCCACAAGCGCTCCCAGTGGCTTCGAAGTTTCTTTCTCAAGTAGAGCTCGAGATCTGTGGCAGGGATAGAAGCGGTAGTGTTAAGGGCTCGCGATGTAGTTGATGTGGCCATTTGATCAGCCAGAACATTGCCCTCGATGCCTCTATGGCCAGGCACCCAGCACAAAATCATATGCTGGTTGGACATGTATGCTTTGCACAAAGCAGAATACAGTTCAATGAGTACAGGGTTTTTGTGTCTATGTAGAGTCATGAGGGCTTTTAAGACGCTTAGGGAGTCTGTAAATATTATTGATCTTTTGAGGTTTGATTTGCCTATACTCTTCACAGCCGATAAAAGTGCATAGGCCTCAGCCGTAAAAATGCTTGTTTCTGGGTGCAGTACATCTGACTCGGGGAATGACGGTCTGACTACTCCATAAGACACCCCTGCATGCGACTTGGAAGCGTCAGTGTATAACTGAGTGCAGGACGAGTACTTGGACTGAATTTCTAGAAAATGCATTCGGATATGTGCCTCTGGAGCGTCTTTTGTGACCTCTACAAACGAGGTGTCACACTCTATGAGTTGCCACTGCAACGGTGGCAACAGTGGCACTGGCTTTGCTGGGGCCTTCAGAGTATTTTCAGGTAGTGGGATATCCATTTGTTCACAAATTTTCCTTACGCGTACTGAGAAGGGACCTCTTGCTGTCGGCCGGTTATTAAGGAGTGTGGCACTGGTCATATCATTTATGATTGAGATGGACGGATGTTCCGAGTTCGAATTTACTTTCAGGAAATAGGTAAGGCTTAAGTATGAACGTTGCATGTCAAGCGACCACACGTCCGCTTCTACGTACAAGCTTGACACAGGACTTGTCCTGAAGGCAGCAGTGGCTAGGCGGATGCCTAGATGGTGTACAGGATCCAGCATCTTTAGGGCGCTTGGCGTAGCGGAATGGTACACTATGGCGCCGTAATCTAGTCGTGTGAGTATGAGGCTCTTATACAGATTTAAAAGGCACTTTGTGTCACTACCCCAAACGGTGCGTGACAACACTTTTAGAATATTCATTGTTTTCATGCACTTGTTGCTTAGATACCGTATGTGTGCCACAAACGTAAGCTTCGTATCTAGAATAACACCTAAAAATTTATGTTCGGTTTTTACGGCCACACGTTGTCCCTGCAACTCAATGTCAGGATCAGGGTGCAGACCCCTCTTTCTGGAGAACAGGATGCAGGTCTCCATTCTCGTCTGCCCACTTAGACATATCAGGTCTTGTTGCTGGGCTAGTTGGTTCATCTTATTCCGTAGTGTTTCGACGCAACCAAGGACGGAAAAAATTCAGGACAGGAAAGAGCGTCACTTGCAACTAATTTATTGAAAGCAGACAAGAGTCAAATTTATAGGAGACACTTAGACACCTTGTTCAAATCTGAATCTGCCGCTCACAGACTGCGAGATTGCACGAGGCGAAACCTATCTGTACATCACGACGTATGCAGAATAAAACATGTTTCTTGGGATATACAGACGCAAAGAACTCATTTTTACGATAAAGAGTGCAACTGAGCACCCCGCCCTGTGGCACTCCAGTTTCCTGCACAAATGGTCTTGATACAGCATTTCCCTCACGAACACGGAATGTGCGATTAGATAACTTTCTATGACATTTAACATGTTACCACGTATACCAACGTGTGAGAGGTCTCTAAGTATACCAAACCGCCACGTGGTATCATAGGCTTTTTGCATATCAAGAAATAGAGAGAGAAAGAACTGCTTATGGACAAAAGCTTCACCAATTTGCGTCTCAATACGTATCAGATGGTCGGCGGTGGATCGACCCTCTCGAAACGCGCATTGGTACGGGTCAAGCTGTTTGTTTGATTCAAGGAAATGTATTAGTCGTCGGTTTATCATTTTTTCGAACAGTTTGCAGAGACAGCTTGTTAGTGCTATAGGCCGGTAACTTGAAGCAGACGATGGGTCCTTGCCCTGCTTCAGTATAGGAATGAGAATGGCCTGTTTCCAGGCAGAGGGAATCTCGCCGGAGGTCCATATAGCATTGTATAGGGAGATCAGAGTATTCTTTGTTTCATGGGGAACGTGTTTCAGCATTTGATAAGCTATGCGTTCAGGGCCTGGGGCAGACTTGTTGCAGCAACTAAGCGATCCATACAGCTCAGCAATGCAGAATGGCTGGTTGTATGCCTCGTGTTCGGTACATTTTCTTTCTAGTTTCTGTTTTTCTCTTGCAGCCTTGTCTTTTAAATGTTTGTGAATAATAGGATGAGCTGGCCACATGTTCAAAATGTGCTCCCAGACAGCTTGGTCTTCCAGACTGTCGCCTTGTGTGCTTACCAACAGGATTGAATAAGTTTGTAGCCCTTTTATCTTGTTAACTTTTTTACAGACTCTGCCCTCTTCTGTATATGAGTTGATACCTGATAAAAACTTCTCCTAACTCTCTCTCCTGGCTTGTCGGCGCGTTCTTCTGCCCTCCGATTTTATTTTCTTAAAATTGACAAGATTCTCCGCAGTTGGGGAGTCGCGTAGCAAACCCCCTGTTTTGTTCTGTTTCCTACGAGCGTTCCGACAGTCCTCGTTCCACCATGGGACACGGCGTTTGCAGGTCGCACCACTCATTTCTGGTATACATTCAGAAGCGGCATCGATTATGAAAGATGTAATAAACTCAACAGCAGCATCAATTCCCAGTGAAGGTATGTCAGGCCACGAGATACCACTTGTAAGACTGGAATTTCTACCAATCTGCCGCATCGAACTTCCACCGGGGAACCTGTGGTAGAGGTTCGTTTTGTAGTGGTGATCTCAGCAGTCTGGGGAAGTGGTCACTCCCGTAAGGATTTATTATATCTTCCCATTGAAGTTTGGGAAATATGGACGGGGAAGCTACACTGAGATCAATGGAGGAAAATGTTTTGTTTGCGAGATTGTAGTAGGTGGGCTTCTTCTTATTCAGGAGACGCGCACCAGAGGACAAAAGAAATTGTTTGATTAGGTGTCCTCGCGCATCGATACGTGTGTCGCCCCACAAGCTGCTGTGTGCATTGAAATCGCCAAGAACGAGGTAGGGTTCTGGTAATTCATCTATAAATGGCTGAAATTCATGCTTGTGTAAAGGATAATGTGGGGGTATGTAGAGTGAGCAAATGGTTATAAGCTTACCCAGAAGTACAGCACGAACGTCTACCGCCTCAAGTGTCGTATTGAGTGGAAGTTGCTGACAGGCTACACTTCTGTCGAGTATGACGGCCACACCACCAGATGATGCGGCAGAATCCTCACGATCTTTTCGGAAAACAATATTCTGACGTAGGAAGTTGGTGTTTCTGGAGTTTAGGTGTGTTTCTTGAACACACAGGACCTTTGGATTAAATTTATTGATAAGTTCTTGGATGTCGTCTAGGTTGTGGATTAGTCCCCTAACATTTCACTGCATTATTGTGTTCATGTTGGAGGAAAATAAAAGGTGCTGTGTGTCTCAAGGGAAGTGTACAGCCTATTTTACAGAGCCTTTTCCAGGCGCTGTAACTGGTGTCTTATCTTTTTTGGAGCGTTCTTGGGAGAGTCGCCTCTCCCTAGGCACTCCGTGTGCCGTCTGAGGAGTTGTGTCCATTGCCTCTTGCGAGGCGTTGGACTCTCGCTCTAGCGAGCGATGTGTACGTCGGTTTGGCTTCGCCTCAGAAGACGAAGCCTTTGTCCCCACCAATGCGGAGGTTGACGGTGCCTCCTTAGCCTCCGTGCTATCCTGGCTGCTACCCAGAGCTAGCAGGGGCCACTGGTGTGGCCAAGTTCGGCGATGGCAAGGGAGCCTTGGCTGCTCCCACCGTAGGGGCGGCTGCCACAGCCGGCTGCTCGCTGCGCGCGTGCCGGGCAGGTGGCGGAAGCCGGTGCGACACTGCCCCCTGACGCGTCGCCTCGGCATAAGTTGTACTGTAGAATGGCGAGCACCTTTTACGTGCTTCCTTGAAATATATGTTGTCATGCACTTTGAGAGTGATTATTTCCTTTTCTTTTTTCCAGTTGGGACAAGATCTGGAGTAAGCTGGATGTTCACCATCACAGTTTACAGCGAGGTGTCGCTTCACAGTTGTCTGAGGCATGACCTTCCACTCTACATTTTGCACAGGTGAGTCTACCACGGCAGCTCTGCGAGCCGTGGCCAAATCTTTCACATTGGAAGCATCTTCGTGGATTAGGTATGTAGGGTCTGACAGCTATCTTTGTGTATCCGGTTTCTATGGTTTGTGGCAGATCGCAAGTTGCAAAGGTCAGGATGAGGTGTTTTGAGGGAATTTCTGTATTGTCTCTTCTGATAACGATGCGCTGTATGTTTGTTACGTTTTGCTCTTTCCAGCCTTCCAATAGTTCAGTTTCGGACAAGTCGATGAGATCTGCATCGGACACTCTCCACGTGCTGTGTTCATAGACCGATACGGTGAAACGGTAACAGGTATGTCGCCAAATGCCACAAGCTTGTTCATTTTACTGTGCTGCTCTTTATCACGGATCTCAAGGACGAGGTCCCCGCTGGCCATTTTGGTGACCTTATAACCAGGGCCAAGGGCTTCAGTCAGGTCTTTTGCAACTAGAAAAGGTGATACGGTTCTAGCTGGTTTCTGTTTTTTCACTGTGAACAACATGGAAACGAGGAAAATTTTCTCTAGGTTTGAATAGGCTTAATAGTTCTTCGTTGCGTCCCCTCTTGTGAGGTTGACGATCAAGTAATCGGGGAAGTGCAGGTGTTTCCCTATTATTTTCGTTTATTTCGGCGGCAATGGCGGCCAACCACCACGGAGCCCAACTAGCGGACGCTGCAGTACTTAGCGTGTAAGGCTGCAGACGCCAGCCCTGCTTATAACCCAATATAATATACCCAAGAGAGGGCACATACACAAGGTTAACCCAAGCCACCTACGAAAATGTAGAAGTAACAGAAGAGAAGAGGAGACAGGACAGTAAAGGAAGGATAGGAAAGAAAAAAGGTTAGAGAGGGGGATATGTAAAGGCGACCAGCCGATTTCCCCCGAGTGGGTCAGTCCGGGGGTGCCGTCTACGTGAAGCGGAAGCCAAAGAGGTGTGTTGCCTCCGCCGAGGGGCTAAAGATCCGGGAGGGTCCAACCTTCGTGTGCTCGGGTACGTGGTGTCGCAACACACCAAACGGCTGCTGACGCAGACGCCCCTGCGGGGAGTTGGCACGCAATATATTATTTCAAAGGTAGCTTAAGTAGTGCGCGTTAACAGTCGGAAGTATGCCGTAATTGCCGTTGAGCGTCTGCGCAGTCGTTTGAATGTGTAATGATTCTACATGAAGGCGTGCGCTCAGTTACGATGACGCGTGTGTTATTGTAGTCATTGTTATGACGAGGTTTGAGTGTGCTCAGCAATAGCATTTGTCGATGAATTCTATGCTATGCTGGTTCTATGCTCAGCTAACGGAATCCAGTACACTACACTCCGAAATTTATTATATACTAAATCGTCCTTAACGTCCACCAGGCTGTGTCATAGTTCTTCGGCTAGCACATGCGCCACGTTCACATTGTAGTACGTGCGTAGAACATGAGCCGGAGATTCGCTAATTACTGGTGCTATGGTACGGGCGCGTGTTCACGGGCTTTCCGCGGAGCCGCGGCAACGGTAGGGCGAGTCAGCCTGTGCTGCACTGATGCCACGAAAGAAACCTGGTACCCATTGGTCTTTAAGTCCCTGTGCACGCAGTAAAGGTCGGTTGCGAAATCATTCGACGACAGGCACATATTTTGCGCTCGCCGAATCAGCGGAGAAACAGCGGAGCGCTTGAGATGAAGGGTAAACAGACCTGTAAATTCATAGCGAACCGCGCGCGTTCACTTCCCGTAAGGGACACTTGGCTCCCTTGCGTGTCATAAGTCGTGAAACTAATGGCTCCCTTCGTAGAATTCAAATGTGATGAAAATGAAGGGAGAGCGTCCCTTTAGATTACGCAAAAACAGTCATCTATGCGCCGCAGGAAACAATTCGGCCTAGGAGAGAATGCTGCAAGGGCCGGGTAGCTCCAAAAGCTCCACGGTGAAATTGGCCGCAGTAACGGACTCTGCGGATACCATTGTCATTCTACGGCCCTTGCCGGATCCGAGCGCAGCCGGACTAGCCGCAGGAAAGTACTGTGCGCTCCTTGTGATGGCGGGCGTGATAACAGCCTTTATTTCATGCCAGCGCCATACCTATGCGACGTACATCGCCAGATAACGCAGACACATGACACGCGACATAGGCGCTATCCCCACACCCATCGCGGTTCCATGGAATTGCTTATAAAAAAGTCATCGGCCATTCTACTCTGAAGGTGGTTGACCAGCGAAGCTGGATTGGGCGGCACGGCGGTACGACTGCACGTACACCCTCGCAATTTTATATCACGCGAGCATCTACCGGACGGCGTGTCAGCGGCCTTTTTGCGACGAGTGACGGTGACATTGGCAACTTTATGTGCGGTTATGCAAATCGAATGCTTGTTTTAATGTATTCGCTTCAGGAGTACCTCTACCCGCTACAAGACCCCTGACACGCCGTGCGGACGACGTTTGCGTGATTTAATTAAAAACAGAGTTACACAAAAATGTTTTCCACCAACACACGTGCTACGAAAAGAATCAAGCCGCGCGGCGTTGATGGTTGCATTCGGCGGCGCGGGCCTGCTCGGCGACGCGGCAGCGACGGTCGCGTACCCGCCGCTTCTCGCGGCGTCGTTCCTCGCAAGCTCTCTGTTCCTCGGCCGTACGAGGCAAACGCAGCCCACCCACGGCAACGTCGGAGCGAAAATGAGCTTTTATCTCCGTATCGGAGAGGCAATACGTCACAGACACGTGGTTTCCGACGCAGGTGGCTGCCCAAAGCGCGATCCGCTGCGAGGGCGTTCTCTTTCCCTCTGTCACAGGGCTTTCTCGGTCGAGGTCTCTATCGCGTTTAATCGCGTTTCTCCGCGAGCCATCCCGACGTTCCCTTTCCCTTTGTTGCTAGCGCCCCTTGCAGCCGGTTTTTCTCGCGCATGCGCACTCCATGCTTCGGAGGGTTTTCTGCTCGCTCACTCGCGTAGAGTCATGGAGGTAAAAAATACTAGGAGGGAGCGTCACGTGATTCCGCTAGCCTCGGCAAGCCAACCTCCTCTGAAGCCACCCCTCCCTCTCTCAGGGGCCCCGTGCGCGGTGCCTAGAGTGTACTAGAATATGGTCGAGTGGGACGAGCGGCTGGGGCGGCGCATGCTTTGCAGTGAGGCGCCCGACGTGGAAAAACACTGGGGCGGCGCTGCGGTCGAAGTGGATTGGGCCGCATCAAGGTCGCGCCGTTGGAAACTGCTGACGATACTGCTCGGGAGGGTCATTCGTACAACTTCGCGCGCTGGTATTTGCGTTCAGATCAATCAAATGGGGTTCATAATTGCATATGACATGTAGTTATGCCTTAAGAATAAATTCGTTTTCTTTGTTTTATTTTTTTTATTATTTTCTAATGCCGCTCGATGATTGCGCGTGCATTGCGGCCGCAGTGTCGGCTTTCATTCTACTATGTTATTGTACGGTTCCCTTAGGAGAAAAAAATACTTTTCCGGTTCTTTAAGCAGCATGTATCTCTCGTGTGTATTGCTACGCATATAGTTTTCTATATATTTGCCGCTTCAAACAAGTAAAGCATATCTGCCCCATCCGGCGCCTTGTACTTAGATTTACGGGAAGCATTGATATATATAACAAAAAAAAAGAGTAAACTGCAGTGCAACATTCCATTCAAGTTTCCGCCTTTCTCGCGTAACAGATTGCGGAGTGATTGGTACGAGGTTATTTATTGCAATCGGACCTCGAGCGCCGAAAACGGTTTCATAGTTAGCCATTCTATATGCTAATATTTGGCTGTAAGCCGTACGTGGAATTTTTTTTTTGTTTCCAGTCGATACTTCGAAAAAGAGAAAAAAAGAAAGAAAGCCTGCGCGGTAGCCTAATTAGTGCCTATATCGTGGATACGGCTTTGCGCTGCTAAACTGGAGCTCGCGGGTTCAATCCAGGTGGGAACGAAACGGAAAAAGACTCGTGTACTTCTATTTAGGTGCACTTTAAAGAACCCCAGGTGGCAAAAACTAAACCGGGCGCCTCATAATCATATCGTGGTTTTGTCACGTAAAACCGAAGAATTTGCTTATATTAAAAAAAAGAAAAAAGCAGGTGGCTGCGTTCTTCGGCTCATTTCTGGGGGTGTAAACAACATAAATTATTATCGAGTCTGATTTCCGAGAAAAACATGTTATGCTTATCCTATATTTCATGTTTATAATGTACAAGCTGCAGAGTTGAGCGGTCATACATTTGGGAACGGCACTACATTTATGCATGCATGCATAAATTTAATGCCGTTCCCAAATGTATGACCGCTCAACTCTGCAGCTTGTATATCATAAACGGCTGCGTTCAGTTATCCGGTGCACTATCATAACGACTATAATGAAACAATTAACGGAACGGCATCTCTCACATACACGCAGAGATATGTGCATATCTGTTGCGTTCGTTGAAGAAGATAAGTGTACGTACCACATGGGGCACCCAGTTTTAATGGGTTGCAAACAAGGTGAGACTGTCAAACTAAGTTTTCATTGTCTGAATCAAGTTAGCAGATTTACAGGCTGCCCCAAAACGGGGCGTTTATATTGAATGAGAGCTAGGAACTTGTTAATCAGGACTTATTAACACTCGTCTGTTAATTTTCTCAGGAACTGCGCCTCTACGCAACAGTCACGACTCTCCGGCAGCAAAATCCTTCGGAATAACAGTCCTCACTTGCATGCAGTCACTCACCTTTGAGATTTCAATAGTGCTGTCATGCGTTACATTCGAACGGAAATGACTATTCGGCGTCGTACAGTATATCAATGACACTTGCACACACACATTATATATATATATATATATATATATATATAAGATGGTTTTGCCTGCTAAGAATATTATTGTTGCGAATGAGAGTTTTATTTGCAGTATTCACTAATAAGTGTTTTTGTTACTGCAAACACGTGTGCTTATTCCGGTCGCGAGTTCTCACTTTGTCATTTCAATTATTGCATTTAGAATATTTGTTATTTTTTCCCTTATCTATATATATATATATATATGTATCGTAAATATATATGTCTATGTACCCGTTGATTTAATTACCTAGAATACATTGGTCCTTCTTCGCGCCACGCAGTTAATAAATCTGGTTTATTTCACTCTAATAATGTTGTCTTCGATCATTGGCCCTGATCAATATCCACCAACAAGAAGCGCGTGTAAAATGACACGATATCAATAATAAAATTTTCTTACGTAGCCTTCATGGTGCGGAGATACCAGTTACTTTTAGAGGACAGTGGTAAAAACAGCAGTTCACGAGGCTAAAACTATATTTGGCGCCGGTCGTCGAGAGTCATGGGCGCACCGAAGCAACTAAACCATTAAAAATGTACTGCACAGAGTTCTGAGAGAAAAACTGGGCGTCCGTCAGCGTCCGCGTAGCGAACGCGCGCTCGCTAGCAGACGACGCGCTTGACAACGACAGCAAAATTGAAGACGTCGCGTTGTATAATACATGCCTCAAATATATATGTTTGGCAAAATGGTTTAAGCATAAATTTGCAGTTGAAATAAAGCGCTATTTTAAGCGCGTACTATGCGCAATCGGCCTCGGCGCCCGCCGCGAAAGTACGTTGAATATGCCGCGGAGCGCGTATCCGCCCCAATCCAGTTCGCTCGCAGCGCCCTCGCACTATTTTTCCACACGCGGCGCCTCAGTGGCAAAGCGCCGTTCTGCCCACTCGACCATTGTCTAGTACACTCTAGCGGTGCCTTATGGGGCGGAAAAGGCCCACAAGGTTGCCGGAACATTCGTGATTGTTTGGTACGTGGTAACTTTTAGTGGCGCCTGCCGACACTGGCTTGGAGGCCCGTATGCGGGTGGTGGTTTTCTGCTACTGCGCGCGTCGTTCTTCGATTCAAATGCGATGCCTTGAAACGTGGAGCAAGACTGGGGCGTCTGACTCATGAAGACAGAAAATTTTCAAGGCGTCACTTGCGCTTACCACCGCCGTTAGTGGAGTTGCCAGCGCTCGCGGCTCGAAACCCGTCCAGACGCCCGAGTGTGGTCTATTGTTCCTACGTACTCAAGTTTCGTCAAATCAGCCGTTGTGCACCTTAAGCTGTGGTGCGTATTATCTTGCGAATTTTTCGTCCCGCTGTCTTGCACCTAGAAAGAAACGAGATGTCTTGAGGGACACTTTTTTTTTGTCGCATTTTCGCTTAATAAAAGGCTGGTGTGCGTGTTTTATTTTGAGAGAAATAAATAGCATTAGCCGGCATTCTAAACGCCGAAGTAATCGCCGTTTATTCAGATTTACGTGTACTATTTTGCAAGATTCTGTGGTGCGACGACGCTGTTGAGACGCGCCTCGGGGAACAATTTTCGTTATATAATAAAGCAAATGGACGGGATGTGTGCATTATCTAGAGTTTATTCAGCTGTTTCCAAATGCGAGTATAGCTCTACAGCATAATTATGTTCTAGAATCAAACACTGCCAGGGGGACCCTTCTTCCTCTGCTAGTGTCAAACGGCATGAAAACTGAATACATAGCGGCAAGGGGAAAATGGCAGCATTCATGTGGATTCATTGTGTTGCTGGTGTACTTGTACTATGGAAAGCACATTTTTATGACAACGGTAATTGTTTCATTCTTTAGTCAGTGTTTATTGCACCTATAGAAGCCAGAAGATTTCACACAAATACAGAAGGAAGCCACATTTATAATTTAAATGAAGTACATTGCAAAGATAATACACAAAAGAAAATTATAAACAGCAAGTAGGAAAACTTATTGTGTCACTGCTCTTCGGTATCAGTATTAGCATACTTGTATGCCACAGGGCATTTGTATGATAATGTTATACAAAATAAATTATATCACACGTATTATTGATACCTTTAATAAAACTGGTCAATGGGATCAGCTGTCCTTGAATGTAGCTGCAGTTTTGCTTACAATGCCTTGTATGCAACGCCTTCAATACAGGGCTATAATTGCATAATATTTATATCTGCGCTGTCCTCACAAATATCGAAAGGCTTCAGTGATTGTGCTTGTCAGAAAAGTAAGCAATACATATGTGGAAATTAAAAAAATAGTGGTAGTTCACAAAGTCAAATTTGAAACAATTGATGTGAGGTCAGACCCACAAAGTAAGTACGTCAACATTAAAATACAATGGATTTTGCTGCAATGCAATTTCCACAAAAGTCAGCTAAAAGACCTACAGGATAAACATTAAAAAAACATTGTCATCCTCAAGCGTATACCTACCTCACACATAATCCATTGAGAGCATTCACAGCATGTCCATGTCATCACACAGTTTTCTCTAGTGAAAGGTAGGCCAGCTAACCTACCGTCATTGTCCACACTGTTTAGCTTGGGCTGAACAGAACAATTGTTTAAGCATAATTTGCATGCAGGCGAGTTAAGCTATAGCATTCAGCAAGACAACAAACATGTACTTGCAGAATTTGCAATAAGGTATCACATTTTCCCTGTATAAAAGTTTGACATCTGCATACAACGCTCTTGAACAATATATGCACTTTACAAAGTCACTCAAAAAACAAACAAATGTCTTAACATAAAACCTGGTGGGACAGCTGAAGTTGATGGATAAAAGAATTAATTGTGTGGGCCATCATGAACATAATTCACCCACGAGAAAACTTGTGCAGCAATTCTTGCAGTACTGCGAGCCGCAGGCACCCAAGCTGAGACACATTGCCTGGGTCAGCAGAGTAACCATGATCCTGTAAAATTGCTTCTGTGAGTGGTTCACTGGCTGCAGGGCTTCTCTGAGGGGCAGTGAGGTTAATAACATCGATGTAGTATGGTTTTTTCAGAGGAGCATACAAAGAGAATTTCGATGTGTTCCAATAGAAAGCAATTTCCGCCATCAATGTCCTTGACCTCATTACGAACTATCAATCGCTTCAATGCTGCTGCAAACTGCTTTGCTGTTGGGTTGTCATTGCAGCCCCCAAATGATTTTAGTGCAGCAAAAAAGTAACTCCAGGTGGTCCTGACTGAGCTTGGAAATCGGAAGATATGCCAATAGGCCATTTTCTGTAACCAGGTGGTTGTATGGACGGTTGTCTAAGCACACCACAAAGCAAATGAAGCCTGTCTTTTGGTTGGTCCCTGTCATTAGTTTACCAGCTGCAGACTCCCTAAGCGAGCAAAAGTAGGCCATAAGTTCTTTGACATACGCAGTGACGGGAGCCACATTTTCAGGACACAGCGGTCCTTTCTATTCTTCTTGCCTTGGATGTCTTGAATTTAAAATGTCAAATGCATTGTTGACATGTCTGATAAACTCTTCTGTTGGCAAGGAATTTGAACATCGATTGAATGTTTGAGCCAACAATGAGACTTTCATGGGCTGGCTTTTCCAGGTAATATGTGCTTGTCTCAGTTTGTTTGCCAAATGTAGGCCCTCTGTGTACTGGATGTCATGCAGCTCATCAATTTGTTTCAACAATATGAACTGTTTGTTCGTATCACAATAGCCTTTTTATCAAACAGGGTTTGCCGCAGTAGCTTCAACATGTGACAGGCATCCAACATGGCAAAGAAAAGCTTTTTTGTCACTGGATGTGGAAAAGAAGCATCCAGCTCAGTCAGGTCCATCTTGCAGCCAAGGCTGTGCAGCAATGACAAATTCGCTGCAGAGCCACCTTTTTAGTGAGTGAAGCTAGCAGCTTGCAGTACCAAATTGCGCCTCTGCTCACCACCAAGGCCATGCACTAGAAAGTAGCCAATCGGCAGCTTCCATCTGCCATTGATTGCAACAAGCATTAAAACAAATGCATCTTAGGCAACTGGAAAGCTGTCATCATTGACATCAATGCCCATGTCAACATATCCATGGAAGCTTTTCCCATCCCACACTACTTATTTGAATGGCCATCTCATCCACAACCAGATTGCATAATGTGGAGAGCCGTGCTTTACCTTGATAGCCAATGCAGTCGTTGCCTCTTTTGAAAAGTCAGCAGCCCTATCAATGGATTGATATCATTTACACAGTGTCTTTGGATGCGGGAGGCATGTGTTGAAAACAGCTCGTACATATCTGTATGCTCTATGGGAATAAAAATGCAAAGTCAGTGCAAATGGCCTGAGATCTGGCGAGTAAGCGGGTGACATTGCTGGCACCAGACTTATGTGGCAGTTGATGCATGAGCAAGTCTTTTTTGCCCCACCAAGACTCTGCAATATGGCGACATCCTCATTTCCTAGAATGCGATTGTCAGATAAATCTTCTATGACATTTTCGAGATGAGCAACCTTTTGAAAAAGCTGTTGATGGGATTGCCGTAGAGTCTTCATCTTCTTCTTGGTCACAGTTTGTAATTGTGTAACGCCATACTTCATGCCTCAGAAAGGCCTTTTCAGGTGCGTCTTCTGCTGGCTGTGGCTGCAAAATATCACGCGCTGTAACGTGTGCATGAGCGACCAACATGACACAAAGCACGTATGCAGAACAAATTAATTGTTGTGGGATACACTTTTCTGCAAGCTATGAAGAATATAATGCTTAATTTTAGGTCATTACATTGCTCACGACAGTTTCCGTTTACACTTTTGTGAACTTAAAAACTCTGGGGGCATAAAACTGCCATCCACACGAGCTTGCTAGAGCCACTTAATTTTGTTTGTTTATTTATTTGCTAAATACTGCAGGCCCATCTGGGCCCAGGCAGGAAAGGTAGAAGTACAAAACAACTAACACAGAAGAGGCCAATGTAGCATAGTTCAATGAGAGATGTTTTAAAGAAGCCTTTTAGTTTGAGTGGACAAAATATACTGAGCTCATATATCACGGCTCATTGTGACCGATGGAACATATAAAGAGCATAGAAAATTGTGAAAAACGTGTTGGTCTTCTAGTTATTGTGTGATTTGAACGGAAAAGAAAAATTGAAAAAATGATTATTGGCCGATAATTGGCGTTTAATGCAAACCCTGAGGAAACTCATACCACTGCGAACAAATATGAATGTTTCAGTATTTAATTAGATGGTTGCCATGATCATAAATGTTAGTGTCCAAGTGCAGTTCACTGAGTGACATTTATTATGCTTATCCCGGCCGCGGCGGCCGCATTTCGGTGGAGGCGAAATGCAAGAACGCCCGTGTGCTTGCGTTGTAGTGCACGTTAAAGAACCCCAGGTGGTCAAAATTAATCCGGAGCTCTCTACTACGGCATGCCTCATAATCAGAACTGGTTTTGGCACGTAAAACCCCAGAAAAAAAATTATTATGCTTGAGATATTAAACAGTTGCCACGAAAATATATGCCACTTCGCATGCAGCTACCTAAGGAAACAAATATGTAAAAATTGTAGTGGTCGAGTATTATCCTCACCATAGTATGCCTTGCTGTTCGAGGTGTCGCTGGGTTGTGTGTAGGCAGTGCTGCAGAAGCTTCACCCTTGAGCGTCCTGGAGGGCCTAGGACTGGGAGACTGGACAAAATACACCAAGTGCAATGAGGAGGGACTGCTTACTGCAACATAACTTGAAATTGCTGACCGTGCAAACGAAACACCAGATGCACAGTTGAAGCTAAAACCTGGGACTAATAGCGACACCATTGGCTTCATTTAAAATTTAAGCACAATAATGACCAGCAAGCAGTACATTGTTAGGGAGATCAGTGGCTGTGGCTATATACTGTATTTTTATCTACTGTCCAAAAAAATGTTGATAAAGCTCACCAGCACAGTTGGCATGTTATAAATTTTATTACTGTTATAAATGTTGGAGCCTAGCAAGGGTGTTAATTATGTGTGTAATGAGAGGACATGGCTGAAGTATAATTCAGAGAAGGAGTGTGTTTTCCTTATTCCAACTTTACTGAAAAAAGTGGTTTTTCATCTTACATAACACTGCTTTGCTGCAGTTTGTTTTATTTTCCTTATCTTATACTTATCCTAGATTGACTAAAATGAGATTATGATGTAGCATATATGGCTTTCATTCATTAGCACTTGCTTTTGCCAGTGTTAACAATGAAATTTGAACGCAGTATGCTTGTCACCTGTGTCAAAAAAGGGCTATAATGTAGCCAATGATATGTTGAACAGTTCTATCTTTGTCTTCATTCTGAGTATTACTAATAGATCTTTTAAATCTGTCGAAAACATCTTACAAAAAGCTGTATGACAGTCTCATATGCATTTTTGAAACTTAAATAATTACTTTAAAGGTGAAATCCAAAATATATATTAAAGGGAAACACCAGATTTTTGCAAAGCAGATCAGTACATGAATCAACCAAGGCACACATGTGAGAAAATGTCTTAAGCAAGCTCTGTGATCATTACGACAATCAAACATGCCAGGACATGTTGGATTTCGGAAGGCTCATCAGCGATGTCTGAATCAGTCAAGGACGCGCTAGCAGATGTAGCAGTACCCTCTGCTAGCACATCAATCAGACGAGCCCTCAGAGATGTCCATATCCATTGTGGCCTGCCTGATTATAAGAAAAGCATATTTCACTTCAGGAATGGTGGGGGACATCTACCACAGTCATGAAAAAGGTATGATCAAACTGGAAACATGCATTATGGCTGCATACAGCTGTGCACCAACTTACTGGCTCAACTTGATGCTGTTATGTTCCCGTGGATGTAGCTGCTTCACTATAAGGTTGACTCATTGCTGTGGCATCGTCCTTTGCAAGCGTCTGCAGTTAAAGAATAACCCACCAGATATTTTTAAGGTCCAACAATAACATTTGCTGTGGAATGCATTTACACAACCTTTGCAGATTCATGCAAAAGACCTCACATGATCTGTGCATACTTTCCCTACACACCGCATCCCCTTGTGTAGAAAACTATCTTTGATCTAAGTGTGCTTGTAAAATATACATACAGCTAATTGAATCTCGGGGGAACTGGAGCTATAGTAACTTTGCAGTGCATGTTTCACACAAAAATATCAAGGATATAGCTGTAAAACATACATAATGTAATGTATAATGCCCCCTCTGTAATGCCTCCAGGCCTTCAGGGTACTACTAATAAATTAATGAAAATGATGTTCACTCCTGTAATTTAAAGTAAAACTGTGTTATTTAATCTCAACTGTTATGTACCTGTTGTTTAAAATATGTCAACCAACATCCTATCTTCTGAAAAAAAGAAAACGATATTTAGCCTCAACATGCGGAGTGGTTGAACTTTGCAACATGATGTTTGAACTTTGCACTCACGTACAAGCCGAGTTACTACGAGCAGAATATTCTCTACAAAGTTATTGTTCTTGGCAAATATTGCAAAACTTGGTATGTTATGTGAAGACTAATCGTTCATGGTTTCTTCAATTAATTAGTTTTATTGCAATTTTGATTGTTTTCCGCCTCAACAAATACATACAAAATTCAGTCAATAATAATTTTTATAGCAGGGAATGTAATTCTTCGACAATAAATAGTTTCACATCGTACCTTTTTAGGAGTGTGCGCTAGCTGATAAAAGTACTTTAAAGAGAAGTAAAATTTTAACACTTAGTGGGAATTATGACAAAGTTGGAAAAAAATGGCTTGAATAGTATTGCACCACTATTTCGTCAGTTAAAATTCACACGAGCACGTACTCACTAACGATCGCGAATATTGCAGTTCCATTTTCATAAATAAAAGAAACGTTCATTGTGCTTACCTATGCAAGGACAGGCCATCGGGCCGATTTTCTGTTCGATTAGGGCATCCTGGCACAAAACACTTCATCACGCAGGTGCGCCTACTGCTGACGGGAGTTCTCGCCGGTCTGCTAAGAGGCCGAAGACTTTGAGCAGATCTGGAACAACAGTGTCGACTGCGCTACGGGCCGGCACGGCCCTAAATATGTTCGAAGTCTCCGGTTCGCCAGTCCATCCTTGGGCACAAGACGGGACGCATTTTTTCCCGTAGGGACAGTCGCTTCGGGCCCTGTACGCTCGCTTAATCGCGTGCACATTTTGCGGGGGCGAAAGGCATCATTGTTTCCCAGAAGACGTCGTCAAACGCAACGAATCGTCGTCGGAAGGGCGGCTTGGTTGCCTTCACACGTTTGCAGGGTGAAAGGTTCCCTCGTTTCGCTGAAACCACACCGAAACGCAACCAGTCGTAGTTGAGGTGGTCCTCCCGGGTTGTTCGGCGCAATGCCGGTTAACCGACGCCTTCGTTCGCAACAGCCTTGGCGCCTGTCTGCTAATTAGGCGGCGAGACTCAACTGCTTCACACACTCGAATTCGCGCGTTTGCCACGCCGAGTATGTGCGCATATTCCGAAACCCCCGCAGCAGACGAAACCGAAGCCACCGAAGCAAGCCGAGTAAAATCTACCGCTTGCCTATCACGTGAGGGCCTATTTCCCATCATCCCATTCCTCTAAATTTTTTATGACTAGGCTTCAAGATTGTCACGTGACGCTCCCTCCTAGTTTTTTTTCCTTCCTCCATGCGTAGAGTGACCTATAATTATAGGAATTATAGAATATTAGGGGAGCGTCCAAAGCGCCGGCTCCGGTGAGGGCCTTTTTCTGTGAACTGCCGCGCCGCGCCGCTGCTACTCCGGACCCGTGGGCTTTTCGCGCTCGCGAAGCGCGCGGGAAGTGAAGGTCGTCTGCTACGCACTGTAGTTTCTTGCGTTCAGTTTTCACGCAACCCCGCAGGGGCGTCTGCGTAAGCAGGCGTTTGGTGTGTTGCGACACCACGGACCCGAGCACATGAGGGTCGGACCCTCCCGCGTTTAACCGTGCGTGGCTTAGCCGTGTCCGGGGAAAAGGGGATCCTGGGGGTTGAGCCGAAGCCGGGTGTTTGGACCTTTAAGGCCCCTCGGCAGAGGCAACACACCCCTTTGGCCTCGGCTTCACGTAGACGGCACCCCCGGACTGACCCACCCGGGGGAAATCGGTGGTCGCCTTTTCCTATCCCCCTCTCCAACCTTTTGCTTTCCTGTCTCCTTTCTTTAACTATCCTATCATCTCTTCTCTTGTGTCACTTCCTAATTTTCATAGGCGGCTTGGGTTAACCTTGTGTATGTGCCCTCCCTTGGGTACAATATATTAGGTTATAGTGGCAATGTACGGTTGGCGCCTGCAGCCTTACACGTTAAGCACTGCAGCGTCCCCTAGTTGGGCTCCGTGGTGGGTGGCCGCCATTGCCGCCGAAATAAAACAAACCGTTATGGGAACACCAGCATTTCCCCGCCTACTTGATCGTCACCCTCTAAAGAGGGGACGCACCGAGGGGACGCACCTGTCGTGGCCTGTACTCCAACCGACCAAAAGAAATCTATCCGAAATACCATGTTGTACACAGTGAAAATGCTTCAAAACCGGCCAGATCCATTTCTCCATTCATAGTTGCGAAATCTTTGACGGAAGCTTTAGGCTCAGGTTACAAAGTCATCAAAATGGCTAGCGGAGACCTTCTTCTTGAGGTCCCTCAGAAACAACAGTACGAGAAACTCGGCAACCTTGTGACTTTCGGCAACATACCAATTTCTGTATCACCACACCGATCAATGAATAGCTCACGTGGAGTCGTATCAGAAGCAGACCTCCTAGAATTATCAGAAGCAGAACTCCTGGAAGGGTGGAAAGATCAAAATGTCACCAATGTAAAACGTATCATCATCAGACGGGACAACAAAGAAATCCCCACCAAACATCTTGTCCTCACATTTGGATCTAGCGTTCTGCCTGAAACCATCGAAACAGGATACATTAGGTTAACTGTCCGACCATATGTCCCTAACCCTAGACGGTGCTTCCAATGCCAAAGATTTGGCCATGGCTCACAGAGCTGTCGTGGTCAAATAACTTGTGCAAGGTGTGGAGTACAGGGCCACTCCTCCGACAACTGTACTGGCACTCCTCACTGTGTGAACTGCAGTGGTGACCACGCATCCTACTCACGTTCCTGTCCAAACTGGAAAAAAGAAAAGGACATAATCACCCTAAAAGTCAAAGAAAATATTTCTTTCAAGGAAGCCCGTAAGAGGTGCTCACTTTTCCACAACACATCTTATGCTGATGCGGCGCGTCGGGGGGCAGCGTCGCAGCGGCCACTGCCACCTGCCCAGCCCGCACACAGCGAGCTGTCGCTTGTGGCCCCTGCCCCCGGGGTGGAAGGAGCTAAGCCTACCCCACCCAACCAGCAAACAAGCCCGGTTACCCTAGGGTTACCGGCACCACAACAGTCCAAGGAGGCATCCTGCGCTTCGCGTAGCGAACCGGCAGGACCGCCAGCAGCGCCCACGGTGGGTGCAGTCAAGGCTGCCTCATCCTCTCCGGCCCCTGCTGCCGCTGGCAACAGCCGGCGCAGCTCAGGCCCAAAGGCAGCCCCATCGACCTCCGGGCTGGTGGGCACAAAGGTCTCGTCCTTCGCGGCGAGACTTTTTCGCGAAATTTCTCGCTCGCAAGAGCGTGTGTCCAGCGCCTCAGATGAGGCAATGGACACTACACCCATCCCAACGGCGCATCAAGCGCCTAAGGAGCGGCGAGGCTCCCTCGACCGCTTCAGAAAGGACAAATCCCGCGTTACAGGGCCTGGAAAAGGTTCTGTAATCTAAGGCAAAACTTCCTTTTTTGTACACACAGCACCAATTTTACTTTCAATATGGATATACAAATCATACAGTGGAACGTCCGAGGCATTCTTAGGAACCTCGATGATGTGCAAGAACTTCTCCACGAACACAATCCAAAAGTGCTGTGTGTACAGGAAACTCACTTAAAATCGGAACATGCTAACTTTCTTCGACAGTATGTTACGTTTCGTAAAGACCGCGATGATGCTCTTGCATCTTCAGGCGGTGTTGCCATTATAATTCAGAAAACCATAGCGTGTCAACGTTTACCGCTGCAAACGCCCCTCGAAGCAGTGGCAGTTCGACTTGTTCTCTCAAACAGACTCGTCACCATTTGCTCGCTTTACATACCCCCACATTACCACTTACACAAACATGAATTCCAGTCCCTAATAGACGAATTGCCAGAACCTTATCTTGTTCTTGGGGATCTCAATGCACACAGCGGACTGTGGGGCGACTCTCGCATCGATGCTCGAGGCCGTCTAATTGAAGGCTTTCTTTTCTCATCCGGTGCATGTCTGCTAAACAAAAAAGAACCTACATATTATTGTCTTGCAAACAAAACTTTTTCTTCTATAGATCTCAGCATAGCTTCTCCATCCATATTACCCGAACTTGAATGGGAAGTAATAAAAAACCCTTACGGGAGCGACCATTTCCCAATACTGCTGAGAGCAACAAGACAACACGAATCTCCACCACATGCTCCCCGGTGGAAGGTCGATGCAGCGGACTGGGAGAAATACCAAACACTTACCAGTACGATCTCGTGGGCTGACATGTCTTCGCTCGAAATTGATGGTGCCGTCGAGTATTTTTCTAACTTGATAATTGATGCAGCTTCTAAATGTATCCCCCAAACAAGTGGACTTTCTAGCAAACGCCGTGTTCCATGGTGGAATGAACAATGCCGGAACGCGCGTAGGCAGCAGAACAAAGCATGGAGGCAGCTTCGCGATTCTCCTACTGCTGAAAACCTTTTCAATTTTAAGAAAATCAAGTCCCAAGGTTGGAGAACGCGCAGACAAGCCAGGAGAGACAGCTGGCAAACATTCTTATCAAGCATCAATTCATACACTGATGAGGCCAAGGTTTGGAACCGGGTCAATAGAGTAAGAGGACGACAAACACATCCGCCTCCCCTGGTAGACACGCAGGGAGACAGCCTGGAGGACCAAGCGAACCATCTGGGTGCACATTTTGAACAAGTGTCCAGTTCATCGCACTATTCTACAGCATTTACAACATACAAATCAGCAATAGAAAAACAAAAACTAGACCGAAAGAGCACCGGGAACGAGCCATACAACTTACCTTTCTCTCTAGCAGAACTGGATGCATCACTCTCCTGCTGCAACCAATCTGCCCCAGGCTCTGACCGCATACTATATGAAATGTTGAAGAACCTGTCCTCTGAAACAAAGAAAACCCTTCTCTGCCTGTACAACTCTATATGGACCTCCGGCGAGATCCCCTCTGCCTGGAAAGAGGCCATAGTAATCCCTATCCTGAAGCAGGGCAAGGATCCATCGTCCGTATCTAGTTATCGGCCCATAGCTCTAACAAGCTGCATCTGCAAAGTCTTTGAGAAGATGATAAACCGCCGTCTGATACATTTCCTAGAATCAAACAAGCTGCTTGACCCATACCAGTGTGGATTCCGCGACGGCCGATCCACCACTGACCATCTGATACGCCTAGAGGCTCAGATTCGCGAGGCTTTTGTCCACAAGCAATTCTTCCTGTCTGTTTTCCTTGATATGGAAAAAGCATATGACACCACGTGGCGATTCGGAATACTAAGAGACTTCGCACACTTTGGAATACGTGGCATTATGCTGAATATCATTGAAAGTTATCTGTCCAACCGCAGATTCCGTGTTCGTGTGGGTAATGCCCTATCAAGACCATATGTGCAGGAAACTGGAGTACCACAGGGTGGTGTGCTCAGTTGCACCCTTTTTATCATAAAAATGAACTCTCTGCGTCTGTACATCCCACGCAACATATTTTATTCAGTATATGTCGACGATGTACAGATAGGCTTCACATCATGTAACCTTGCAATCTGTGAGCGGCAGGTTCAGCTTGGACTGAACAAATTGTCTAAGTGGGCAGACGAGAATGGTTTTCGGCTTAACCCACAAAAGTCCACATGCGTCCTCTTCTCCAGAAAGAGAGGTCTGCACCCTGATCCCAACATCGAGATACAGGGTGAAGGTCTACCTGTAAAAACTGAACACAAATTCCTAGGCCTAATTCTGGACGCGAAGTTAACGTTTATCCCACATCTCAAGTATTTAAGAAACAAGTGCCTGAAGACAATGAGCCTCTTGAAAGTGTTGTCTCGCACTACGTGGGGAAGTGACACAAGATGTCTATTGAATCTATATAAGAGCCTCATTCGTTCACGTATAGACTACTGTTCCATTATATATCACTCCGCGACGCCGAGCGCCTTGAAGATGTTAGACCCTGTCCACCATCTGGGTATCCGCCTCTCTACGGGTGCGTTCAGAACAAGCCCCGTAGAAAGCCTTTATGCCGAATCAAATGAATGGTCGCTACATCTACAGAGAACTTACTTATCCTTTGTATACTTCCTAAAAGTGAACTCAAACAATACACACCCTGCCTACACAACTATAAACGATCTGTCCAGTGCCCAAACCTTTCTGAACCGCCCTTCCGTGAGAAAGCCCTACGCACTGCGAGTAAGAAGTCTTGCCGAAGAAATGGATGTGTCACTCCACGAGCACAATGTCATGCCCCCTCCTGTACAGCTGCCACCATGGCAGTGGCAGCTGATTCAGTGTGATCTGTCCTTCATTGAGGTTACAAAACATGCGCCGGTCCTACATATCCGTATGCATTTCCTCGAATTGCAGCACAAATACTCTTGCCCGGAATATTTTACTGACGCTTCAAAGTCACACGCTGGCGTGTCTTACGCGGCGGTCGGTCCATCATTTTCTGCTGCGGGAGTTCTACACCCAAACACAAGCATCTTTACAGCGGAGGCCTACGCCATCCTGGCGGCGGTTAAACACATCAAACAGCTAGACATACGCAAGGCAGTCATTTACACTGACTCTTTGAGCGTGTTGAAATGTTTAAACACTCCAAGTAGGCACAGAAACCCCGTAATCATAACTCTTTATTCCACCATTTGCACCGCGTATGTATCCAAGCAGCAAATTGTGCTCTGCTGGGTGCCAGGGCACCGCGAGATCGAAGGGAATGAGTTGGCCGACAAGCTAGCCACATCAGTTCATACAGACGCTGCCACTTCACCCATAGCCGTCCCTGTAATGGACCTAAAGCCCTTTATTAAGAAAAAGGTCAGGACCTACTGGCAACGTCTGTGGGACAGAGAAACGGGCAACAAATTACACACTATCAAGGCTCATCTCGCTCATTGGCCACCAGAATCGAAGACACGCCGCACGCAGGTTACACTTTGCAGACTCAGGATAGGACACACATACAGTACACATGCTTACTTATTGTCAGGTGGCGATCCGCCTGTCTGTGATGAATGTGGCGAGCCACTCAGTGTACTTCATGTCCTCTTATAGTGCCCTGAACTGGAGCCTCGGAGGAAAAAACATTTTCCATTACCATCACGGCAATATCTCCCATTACATCCTTCTATGTTTTTGGGCAATGAACCTCTTTTTAAATATGAATCACTTCTCGCGTTTTTAAAAGACATACATAATTTCCGTGTTATCTATCCAGGTGACGTGTAGCACGGCCTCTCTGCAGAGGCCACTGCTGCGGTAATTTATTAAAGAAAGCACGTGCCTCGTGGTCTTTGTTCACAAAGGCCTTCGGTAGGCGTTGTGCTGCTTTTATATCCTTAATTTTAGCACCATGACCACTTCTCATACATTCACGACCCACAGATCACTCCACACGTCACTGCCATAATTCTATTCGATATATGTTTTACGCTTATATACCGCGATTTGCTCTTAGGCCCCTTTACAGCCACATAGCATCCTACCATCGGAACCCACTGATCATGGCAAACATACCATTCATTGTCTTGGCGCTCTTTGGCCACATTTGGCCCTTGCGCCAAAAAACACCAAATATCATCATCATCATCTTCAGTTTTCACGCAAAGCACTTAAAGCCTATTTAACTTCAACAGTGTGGTGCTGCATGGAGCTTATCCATCTTTGAGCGTTGTCTTTGTGCTTGGGCAGCATGAGAATGCAAAAACTAACGCGTCTAACTCATCAGCGCGGACTAGCTCCGGTTCTACAGTTCGGGAACAGTAATGGGGTAACTGTGCGTGCGTTGAAACGCGCTAAATGAGCCCGCGCAAGGAAAGAACCTATAAAACGGTATTCGCATGGGTACGCGGGCAATAGCACCATGCTTGCAAGAATAAGAGTAACGAAAAAAGTAAATTACTCGCGAAGTCAAGTGAAATACTTACGCGCGTGCAGTGACCGCTTCGCTCATTAGTATACCGCTTTTTACTCACTGTCAGTAGTGGTTTAGAGCCATATGTATTTATTCATGAATTTTTTAGCCTCGACAATACTGTATTATGAACAGAGAGCAGTGAGAAGGTCTAAGGGAAACAAGAGAAGGAGCAGAGACGGCCCTAACGCCGCAATATTGTTGGCCTATTTCGCTACACGAACAATTCTTGCTGTACGCTGTCTCCTCAATACAAATTTCGCGCACGATGTACCTTAAAGTTCACCGTGAGCGAAGCCTGTTTCAAATTCAGACATTCGAAAGAAAAGCTATTCCAGCCAATAGGTAAATGAACATAAAAAAGCTGAACAAATATATACTTTTCTCATTTTTTATGCGAAAGTTATTGCTGCAATAGCCTTGTTTAAATAATCCGTGAATCCTCTCTGAAATGAAAAACATGTAACTTCTCATGATATAGTTATTGCTTAACGTGCGATTTTTTACGTAAACTAACAAGCATTCATGGCGCGTGACGATGCTTGTGCTTGCATTATATTGAATGGAAAATCGTCTTGAAAATTACTGTCTTTGATGCACTACAAATATCGCTATTGATTCTAGATATCCCTAAAATAGTTACCTTCATTCAGTAAACGCTATAACGTAAAATGATTCCAAACTGTTTTGATTCCAAACTCCTGACGTCAAATTCACGTAATCACCGACGCAAGCATCCGGCGGTGGCCCGCAGCGTTGTCTGAACAACCCAATCAAACACTCTCCTCGTTTATAGGAGGTCACCTTTGTACGCTTTCAAAACCAATAACATTGTCTACACTCAGCTGTTTTTCTTATCTAATTGGCTGACAAGAGGCGAGGAGCACGCTCTAGTGGAGAGGGTTTCGATGGGGCCGAGCCAGCACAATGAAAATAGATAACCGCATGAAGAAGGTGGTGCCGGCTTCTCCGATTGGTCCGCTTCTCCTTACTTAATTAGCTTGTGGTAGCTGGTCGAAAATCGCGGCGGCGTGCAACGAAATGATAAGAATGTCGCTAAAACGGATCCTCAGCAAGAGAGGCTACGTTCACACTTCGGAAGCGGCAAGCGGATGGAAAGGCCAAAGCGGCCGGCAAATTTTTTCCGCGCATCCCCTAGATGTTAAGATTTGTTTCCCCACCGCAGCGGCAACCGCTTCCGCTTTCGCCCACATCCATCTAGTCTGCGTACGTTCGTCCGCGTGCTGGCGCTCTAAATCGCACCATTTCAAGCGGTGTGTTCATTCATTGACCCATGTGTCATTATAAGCGATCGTTTCGCGCAACTGCGCGTGCCGTCTGCAACTTAAGTAGTGTGCCATCGCTGCCATGGACGAGGAAGAGGAAATAACTTGGATACTTATAGCCACTTGCTTGCTGGCAACGGAGAATGAACAACGGAAGGAGCGGCCACCTCGGAAGCGGCGATGGTGGGTTCGCCCGGCTTTGCAAGAGCGCGAGAAGTTGGGTCACGCCAACGCTTTGTTGCCACACCTCAGGTCCCGCGATGTTGAATACTACCGCGAGTACGTATTGTTGACAGTTTTTGCGTCTTGCTAAGTGCTCACGCTATGCCTTCTTTTTTGCTAGCTATTTAAGGATGCCGCCTCGAAGTTTCGACACACTCTTGGAACACGCGGGGCCTAGAATAACCAAGGCGAATGCGAGGTTCCGCAAGGCCATTCCGCCAGACCACCGCCTAGCTTTGGCTTTGAGGTAAGCACACTGTCATGTCCGTGTTTTGATTGCATAATGGTTTCGGATTTAAGCACTTGTGCTGTATTTTTATGCATACGAAGGAAGAGTTATGGGTTAATTCGATCACTATAAGGTTGGCGTGTTTTATTGTTCTTCCGTTAGATTTTTGGCAGCTGGCGAGCCACTTAGGTCGTGGTCATTTAATTTCCTGGCTGGACGTTCGACTGCTTGCACGATCATCGCCGAGGTCTGCCAAGCAATATGGGAAATCCTTGGTCCACTTTATGTTAAATGTCCGTCATCCGCAGTTCAGTGGCTCAAGGTAAGTAGCATCTCCAAACACTTGGACTGTGCGAATATTCAAATATTGTGCTATTTTATGTTCGCTTCGGAACAAAAATTAGTATTTGGTTTTTGAATGTCATGATAGGCGCCTTGCATTAGCCTTTGCCGCAGTACAGTTTTGTCATGCAGCGAAGCATAATGCCGTGCAGTGAAGCGCATTAAGAATGCGAAGGAGTATTGTTACGGAGTCCAGTATGCGTTTGTTTACGTGTGAGGCATGCGCCGTCAACGATCACAATACAAACACCGAGACGCCTATTAATTGTAGCCGAGACGTCTAACCAGAATAAAAGCACTGTACTGTTTTGTCTTTACACTTCCTCTAGTCATTTCCACAGTCTCCACTTTTTTTTTATTTGTGCACTTTTTTTACTCTTGCGTTCTTTTTCTTTGCTTCTGGCATGCATAGACGCAGCTGAATCATGCCTTGCTAATAATGAACCTTTTTATACGTTTGCCATTTATTTAACAAATTCTACTGGACCAAATTTGAATCTCACTCTACCACAGAAGAAGTAAGCAGCAGTTTCACTCCATAACTCCCAAATTATCGTAGGCCAAGTAGAACACATATGTACTTTCCTAACTTTCCTTCTTATTTAATGTAAATTCTAACTTGCAAAAAGCAGATTAGACTACTGCAGTTGCATAACTAGGTAATTAGGAACAGCGCTGAAAGCTTGTCTTTCCAGTAAGCAAAACTAGATGAACACACAATTTCCTGTAGAGGCACAGATAGTGAGTACTAATGCATGGTAACTCTAAAGATGTTGCATGTGTAATGTAAGGTCGAAGAGCTTCACATATTGTTACTCAGTACAGATTTTAGATTCTGTACGTGTAGTCGAAATCTGAGAAGCAACAGTTGTAGCATTATATATTATATGCTAGAGTTTGATGTGCCAAACCCATTTTCTCCTGAGGCACACTGTAATGAAGGACTCCAGGTTAACCTGGACAACCTGGGATTCTTGAACATGCAATAAGTTCAATCGCAGACCATCAATTTCGTAACGCGGAGGTGTATTGGGTGCATACAATATAAGCAGCGTAGAGTATAAACGAGAATTTGGTTCGCAATCCTGGCTGTTAAAAGGCTCAGAGAAGGTAACCAAGAAAAAATGTGATAGTTTACTTAAAGTGAATTCGCCAACATGAGTGGGCCAAAAGCCTTTGTACCCAACCACTGTGCAAAATACGTGCTGCATTTGCGAAACAGCCAACATAGAACTTTACACACGCACCTGTATTCCGTCACTATGAAACGACGAGAAATTACATTCCATCGCCTCTGGGAGTACCCTAAGTCTCTCTCTAAAAAAAAGGCTTATTGCTTACACAGAAACTTCTAAGGCTATGGCACTTGATAATTAACTTACAGACTTCAAGATGTAAAGTTTATCAGAATTGAGGGAGATTATCAGAAGCGCGTGGCTTGTATTTTATGAGGATGCGCGAATAATACATGCCAGATACGTAACTTCGCCTTCGTGCGTATGGCTTTTTACTTCACGGCGGCTGCCAAGATATTGAGCGGTTGTTAATTGACTTATTTTCACTTTCGCTTAACCAACTCACGTTCATAAGCCTATATGTATGAAAGAGGGTAATTCTTTGGTTTAGTTCAACAAAATGATTCTTATTCGCGCTTATTCGCATTATGAAAATCGATACCAGTGTTTCATAACTGACGGCACTGAACTACAGAATGATCTAGGCGGCGCCGAAGGTTGCGGACCGGACCGGTAGGTGTTCCGAAAAAAAAAGTGCCACGTTAACTACGAAGTATTTCTCATCGGCTGGAAGGTTGTTTGTAGCAGAATTGTTGAACACAATTGATCATAATAATTCTATCTCGAGGAATATGTTACCGTAATTGTAATGGATAGGAAGCTTTACCTGCACTAAATATCTGCTCAATTCATTGCGCCAGTGAAACATGACCATGCATGAACGCTCACTGCGCAGTTAGCAGAGGCAGAAAAGAAATTTCAGTAGGAACATCTTTATTTCTTGCAAAAAGAATGAAGCAATGGCTCATTGTAAGGAATGCGAAGAAACCAAGGCACGCGCATAGTTATTTACGCCCAAGAAGTCTGAACATTGGCTACATCAACAACAAAACAACACTCATACAGTAAACAGGTCTACGTGCACACATATGGTTAAGAGGAACTGCAAATGTCACAAACGTCGCTATTCTTGCGCTACGTCCACAATGACTAAATAAATCGCATTTGCTACGGCAGACATCCAAAATTGTCACTGTATATTTGCCACAGCGGCGTGCATGCTGACGCTTTTGCTTGCGCACTTGCTGTTTGATGCGGGAACTATCTTTGATGCTTCGTTTCTTACAAGAATCTGAATCCGGAGTTTAGCATAAACGCTTACAATATGTTTAATTACTTCATGGAATGCAGGGAAGCAAGACACAATTGAAATACTTCGAGTAATTCCGGACTGAACTTCTATAGCATTTACACAGTTTTTTATGAATGCCTGTCTGTTGCTTGTGAAAACGTTTTGCGCTACCTTAATAACCGCAACGACATCAGGCGAAGGGTTAACCAGCGCAAGGTGCGACTCTGAGAAGTTCTTCAGCAAGATTAATTTCTCTGGTGCCTTATCGCTGACGAGTGGGGCGCGGGAGTTTTAAGAGTTAGCCGTTTCTGCAAGTTTCGATACTACATATCCTGCCAAGTATTTTATCGACTCTTCTGCTTCTGCTGTTAAATCTAGCAGGCCCTCCGGAATTCAGGAGACGCGCACCAGAGGACAAAAGAAATTGTTTGATTAGGTGTCCTCGCGCATCGATACGTGTGTCGCCCCACAAGCTGCTGTGTGCATTGAAATCGCCAAGAACGAGGTAGGGTTCTGGTAATTCATCTATAAATGGCTGAAATTCATGCTTGTGTAAAGGATAATGTGGGGGTATGTAGAGTGAGCAAATGGTTATAAGCTTACCCAGAAGTACAGCACGAACGTCTACCGCCTCAAGTGTCGTATTGAGTGGAAGTTGCTGACAGGCTACACTTCTGTCGAGTATGACGGCCACACCACCAGATGATGCGGCAGAATCCTCACGATCTTTTCGGAAAACAATATTCTGACGTAGGAAGTTGGTGTTTCTGGAGTTTAGGTGTGTTTCTTGAACACACAGGACCTTTGGATTAAATTTATTGATAAGTTCTTGGATGTCGTCTAGGTTGTGGATTAGTCCCCTAACATTTCACTGCATTATTGTGTTCATGTTGGAGGAAAATAAAAGGTGCTGTGTGTCTCAAGGGAAGTGTACAGCCTATTTTACAGAGCCTTTTCCAGGCGCTGTAACTGGTGTCTTATCTTTTTTGGAGCGTTCTTGGGAGAGTCGCCTCTCCCTAGGCACTCCGTGTGCCGTCTGAGGAGTTGTGTCCATTGCCTCTTGCGAGGCGTTGGACTCTCGCTCTAGCGAGCGATGTGTACGTCGGTTTGGCTTCGCCTCAGAAGACGAAGCCTTTGTCCCCACCAATGCGGAGGTTGACGGTGCCTCCTTAGCCTCCGTGCTATCCTGGCTGCTACCCAGAGCTAGCAGGGGCCACTGGTGTGGCCAAGTTCGGCGATGGCAAGGGAGCCTTGGCTGCTCCCACCGTAGGGGCGGCTGCCACAGCCGGCTGCTCGCTGCGCGCGTGCCGGGCAGGTGGCGGAAGCCGGTGCGACACTGCCCCCTGACGCGTCGCCTCGGCATAAGTTGTACTGTAGAATGGCGAGCACCTTTTACGTGCTTCCTTGAAATATATGTTGTCATGCACTTTGAGAGTGATTATTTCCTTTTCTTTTTTCCAGTTGGGACAAGATCTGGAGTAAGCTGGATGTTCACCATCACAGTTTACAGCGAGGTGTCGCTTCACAGTTGTCTGAGGCATGACCTTCCACTCTACATTTTGCACAGGTGAGTCTACCACGGCAGCTCTGCGAGCCGTGGCCAAATCTTTCACATTGGAAGCATCTTCGTGGATTAGGTATGTAGGGTCTGACAGCTATCTTTGTGTATCCGGTTTCTATGGTTTGTGGCAGATCGCAAGTTGCAAAGGTCAGGATGAGGTGTTTTGAGGGAATTTCTGTATTGTCTCTTCTGATAACGATGCGCTGTATGTTTGTTACGTTTTGCTCTTTCCAGCCTTCCAATAGTTCAGTTTCGGACAAGTCGATGAGATCTGCATCGGACACTCTCCACGTGCTGTGTTCATAGACCGATACGGTGAAACGGTAACAGGTATGTCGCCAAATGCCACAAGCTTGTTCATTTTACTGTGCTGCTCTTTATCACGGATCTCAAGGACGAGGTCCCCGCTGGCCATTTTGGTGACCTTATAACCAGGGCCAAGGGCTTCAGTCAGGTCTTTTGCAACTAGAAAAGGTGATACGGTTCTAGCTGGTTTCTGTTTTTTCACTGTGAACAACATGGAAACGAGGAAAATTTTCTCTAGGTTTGAATAGGCTTAATAGTTCTTCGTTGCGTCCCCTCTTGTGAGGTTGACGATCAAGTAATCGGGGAAGTGCAGGTGTTTCCCTATTATTTTCGTTTATTTCGGCGGCAATGGCGGCCAACCACCACGGAGCCCAACTAGCGGACGCTGCAGTACTTAGCGTGTAAGGCTGCAGACGCCAGCCCTGCTTATAACCCAATATAATATACCCAAGAGAGGGCACATACACAAGGTTAACCCAAGCCACCTACGAAAATGTAGAAGTAACAGAAGAGAAGAGGAGACAGGACAGTAAAGGAAGGATAGGAAAGAAAAAAGGTTAGAGAGGGGGATATGTAAAGGCGACCAGCCGATTTCCCCCGAGTGGGTCAGTCCGGGGGTGCCGTCTACGTGAAGCGGAAGCCAAAGAGGTGTGTTGCCTCCGCCGAGGGGCTAAAGATCCGGGAGGGTCCAACCTTCGTGTGCTCGGGTACGTGGTGTCGCAACACACCAAACGGCTGCTGACGCAGACGCCCCTGCGGGGAGTTGGCACGCAATATATTATTTCAAAGGTAGCTTAAGTAGTGCGCGTTAACAGTCGGAAGTATGCCGTAATTGCCGTTGAGCGTCTGCGCAGTCGTTTGAATGTGTAATGATTCTACATGAAGGCGTGCGCTCAGTTACGATGACGCGTGTGTTATTGTAGTCATTGTTATGACGAGGTTTGAGTGTGCTCAGCAATAGCATTTGTCGATGAATTCTATGCTATGCTGGTTCTATGCTCAGCTAACGGAATCCAGTACACTACACTCCGAAATTTATTATATACTAAATCGTCCTTAACGTCCACCAGGCTGTGTCATAGTTCTTCGGCTAGCACATGCGCCACGTTCACATTGTAGTACGTGCGTAGAACATGAGCCGGAGATTCGCTAATTACTGGTGCTATGGTACGGGCGCGTGTTCACGGGCTTTCCGCGGAGCCGCGGCAACGGTAGGGCGAGTCAGCCTGTGCTGCACTGATGCCACGAAAGAAACCTGGTACCCATTGGTCTTTAAGTCCCTGTGCACGCAGTAAAGGTCGGTTGCGAAATCATTCGACGACAGGCACATATTTTGCGCTCGCCGAATCAGCGGAGAAACAGCGGAGCGCTTGAGATGAAGGGTAAACAGACCTGTAAATTCATAGCGAACCGCGCGCGTTCACTTCCCGTAAGGGACACTTGGCTCCCTTGCGTGTCATAAGTCGTGAAACTAATGGCTCCCTTCGTAGAATTCAAATGTGATGAAAATGAAGGGAGAGCGTCCCTTTAGATTACGCAAAAACAGTCATCTATGCGCCGCAGGAAACAATTCGGCCTAGGAGAGAATGCTGCAAGGGCCGGGTAGCTCCAAAAGCTCCACGGTGAAATTGGCCGCAGTAACGGACTCTGCGGATACCATTGTCATTCTACGGCCCTTGCCGGATCCGAGCGCAGCCGGACTAGCCGCAGGAAAGTACTGTGCGCTCCTTGTGATGGCGGGCGTGATAACAGCCTTTATTTCATGCCAGCGCCATACCTATGCGACGTACATCGCCAGATAACGCAGACACATGACACGCGACATAGGCGCTATCCCCACACCCATCGCGGTTCCATGGAATTGCTTATAAAAAAGTCATCGGCCATTCTACTCTGAAGGTGGTTGACCAGCGAAGCTGGATTGGGCGGCACGGCGGTACGACTGCACGTACACCCTCGCAATTTTATATCACGCGAGCATCTACCGGACGGCGTGTCAGCGGCCTTTTTGCGACGAGTGACGGTGACATTGGCAACTTTATGTGCGGTTATGCAAATCGAATGCTTGTTTTAATGTATTCGCTTCAGGAGTACCTCTACCCGCTACAAGACCCCTGACACGCCGTGCGGACGACGTTTGCGTGATTTAATTAAAAACAGAGTTACACAAAAATGTTTTCCACCAACACACGTGCTACGAAAAGAATCAAGCCGCGCGGCGTTGATGGTTGCATTCGGCGGCGCGGGCCTGCTCGGCGACGCGGCAGCGACGGTCGCGTACCCGCCGCTTCTCGCGGCGTCGTTCCTCGCAAGCTCTCTGTTCCTCGGCCGTACGAGGCAAACGCAGCCCACCCACGGCAACGTCGGAGCGAAAATGAGCTTTTATCTCCGTATCGGAGATAAAAGCTCCGGCCCGAGCTCCGGCCCCTGCTGCCGCTGGCAACAGCCGGCGCAGCTCAGGCCCAAAGGCAGCCCCATCGACCTCCGGGCTGGTGGGCACAAAGGTCTCGTCCTTCGCGGCGAGACTTTTTCGCGAAATTTCTCGCTCGCAAGAGCGTGTGTCCAGCGCCTCAGATGAGGCAATGGACACTACACCCATCCCAACGGCGCATCAAGCGCCTAAGGAGCGGCGAGGCTCCCTCGACCGCTTCAGAAAGGACAAATCCCGCGTTACAGGGCCTGGAAAAGGTTCTGTAATCTAAGGCAAAACTTCCTTTTTTGTACACACAGCACCAATTTTACTTTCAATATGGATATACAAATCATACAGTGGAACGTCCGAGGCATTCTTAGGAACCTCGATGATGTGCAAGAACTTCTCCACGAACACAATCCAAAAGTGCTGTGTGTACAGGAAACTCACTTAAAATCGGAACATGCTAACTTTCTTCGACAGTATGTTACGTTTCGTAAAGACCGCGATGATGCTCTTGCATCTTCAGGCGGTGTTGCCATTATAATTCAGAAAACCATAGCGTGTCAACGTTTACCGCTGCAAACGCCCCTCGAAGCAGTGGCAGTTCGACTTGTTCTCTCAAACAGACTCGTCACCATTTGCTCGCTTTACATACCCCCACATTACCACTTACACAAACATGAATTCCAGTCCCTAATAGACGAATTGCCAGAACCTTATCTTGTTCTTGGGGATCTCAATGCACACAGCGGACTGTGGGGCGACTCTCGCATCGATGCTCGAGGCCGTCTAATTGAAGGCTTTCTTTTCTCATCCGGTGCATGTCTGCTAAACAAAAAAGAACCTACATATTATTGTCTTGCAAACAAAACTTTTTCTTCTATAGATCTCAGCATAGCTTCTCCATCCATATTACCCGAACTTGAATGGGAAGTAATAAAAAACCCTTACGGGAGCGACCATTTCCCAATACTGCTGAGAGCAACAAGACAACACGAATCTCCACCACATGCTCCCCGGTGGAAGGTCGATGCAGCGGACTGGGAGAAATACCAAACACTTACCAGTACGATCTCGTGGGCTGACATGTCTTCGCTCGAAATTGATGGTGCCGTCGAGTATTTTTCTAACTTGATAATTGATGCAGCTTCTAAATGTATCCCCCAAACAAGTGGACTTTCTAGCAAACGCCGTGTTCCATGGTGGAATGAACAATGCCGGAACGCGCGTAGGCAGCAGAACAAAGCATGGAGGCAGCTTCGCGATTCTCCTACTGCTGAAAACCTTTTCAATTTTAAGAAAATCAAGTCCCAAGGTTGGAGAACGCGCAGACAAGCCAGGAGAGACAGCTGGCAAACATTCTTATCAAGCATCAATTCATACACTGATGAGGCCAAGGTTTGGAACCGGGTCAATAGAGTAAGAGGACGACAAACACATCCGCCTCCCCTGGTAGACACGCAGGGAGACAGCCTGGAGGACCAAGCGAACCATCTGGGTGCACATTTTGAACAAGTGTCCAGTTCATCGCACTATTCTACAGCATTTACAACATACAAATCAGCAATAGAAAAACAAAAACTAGACCGAAAGAGCACCGGGAACGAGCCATACAACTTACCTTTCTCTCTAGCAGAACTGGATGCATCACTCTCCTGCTGCAACCAATCTGCCCCAGGCTCTGACCGCATACTATATGAAATGTTGAAGAACCTGTCCTCTGAAACAAAGAAAACCCTTCTCTGCCTGTACAACTCTATATGGACCTCCGGCGAGATCCCCTCTGCCTGGAAAGAGGCCATAGTAATCCCTATCCTGAAGCAGGGCAAGGATCCATCGTCCGTATCTAGTTATCGGCCCATAGCTCTAACAAGCTGCATCTGCAAAGTCTTTGAGAAGATGATAAACCGCCGTCTGATACATTTCCTAGAATCAAACAAGCTGCTTGACCCATACCAGTGTGGATTCCGCGACGGCCGATCCACCACTGACCATCTGATACGCCTAGAGGCTCAGATTCGCGAGGCTTTTGTCCACAAGCAATTCTTCCTGTCTGTTTTCCTTGATATGGAAAAAGCATATGACACCACGTGGCGATTCGGAATACTAAGAGACTTCGCACACTTTGGAATACGTGGCATTATGCTGAATATCATTGAAAGTTATCTGTCCAACCGCAGATTCCGTGTTCGTGTGGGTAATGCCCTATCAAGACCATATGTGCAGGAAACTGGAGTACCACAGGGTGGTGTGCTCAGTTGCACCCTTTTTATCATAAAAATGAACTCTCTGCGTCTGTACATCCCACGCAACATATTTTATTCAGTATATGTCGACGATGTACAGATAGGCTTCACATCATGTAACCTTGCAATCTGTGAGCGGCAGGTTCAGCTTGGACTGAACAAATTGTCTAAGTGGGCAGACGAGAATGGTTTTCGGCTTAACCCACAAAAGTCCACATGCGTCCTCTTCTCCAGAAAGAGAGGTCTGCACCCTGATCCCAACATCGAGATACAGGGTGAAGGTCTACCTGTAAAAACTGAACACAAATTCCTAGGCCTAATTCTGGACGCGAAGTTAACGTTTATCCCACATCTCAAGTATTTAAGAAACAAGTGCCTGAAGACAATGAGCCTCTTGAAAGTGTTGTCTCGCACTACGTGGGGAAGTGACACAAGATGTCTATTGAATCTATATAAGAGCCTCATTCGTTCACGTATAGACTACTGTTCCATTATATATCACTCCGCGACGCCGAGCGCCTTGAAGATGTTAGACCCTGTCCACCATCTGGGTATCCGCCTCTCTACGGGTGCGTTCAGAACAAGCCCCGTAGAAAGCCTTTATGCCGAATCAAATGAATGGTCGCTACATCTACAGAGAACTTACTTATCCTTTGTATACTTCCTAAAAGTGAACTCAAACAATACACACCCTGCCTACACAACTATAAACGATCTGTCCAGTGCCCAAACCTTTCTGAACCGCCCTTCCGTGAGAAAGCCCTACGCACTGCGAGTAAGAAGTCTTGCCGAAGAAATGGATGTGTCACTCCACGAGCACAATGTCATGCCCCCTCCTGTACAGCTGCCACCATGGCAGTGGCAGCTGATTCAGTGTGATCTGTCCTTCATTGAGGTTACAAAACATGCGCCGGTCCTACATATCCGTATGCATTTCCTCGAATTGCAGCACAAATACTCTTGCCCGGAATATTTTACTGACGCTTCAAAGTCACACGCTGGCGTGTCTTACGCGGCGGTCGGTCCATCATTTTCTGCTGCGGGAGTTCTACACCCAAACACAAGCATCTTTACAGCGGAGGCCTACGCCATCCTGGCGGCGGTTAAACACATCAAACAGCTAGACATACGCAAGGCAGTCATTTACACTGACTCTTTGAGCGTGTTGAAATGTTTAAACACTCCAAGTAGGCACAGAAACCCCGTAATCATAACTCTTTATTCCACCATTTGCACCGCGTATGTATCCAAGCAGCAAATTGTGCTCTGCTGGGTGCCAGGGCACCGCGAGATCGAAGGGAATGAGTTGGCCGACAAGCTAGCCACATCAGTTCATACAGACGCTGCCACTTCACCCATAGCCGTCCCTGTAATGGACCTAAAGCCCTTTATTAAGAAAAAGGTCAGGACCTACTGGCAACGTCTGTGGGACAGAGAAACGGGCAACAAATTACACACTATCAAGGCTCATCTCGCTCATTGGCCACCAGAATCGAAGACACGCCGCACGCAGGTTACACTTTGCAGACTCAGGATAGGACACACATACAGTACACATGCTTACTTATTGTCAGGTGGCGATCCGCCTGTCTGTGATGAATGTGGCGAGCCACTCAGTGTACTTCATGTCCTCTTATAGTGCCCTGAACTGGAGCCTCGGAGGAAAAAACATTTTCCATTACCATCACGGCAATATCTCCCATTACATCCTTCTATGTTTTTGGGCAATGAACCTCTTTTTAAATATGAATCACTTCTCGCGTTTTTAAAAGACATACATAATTTCCGTGTTATCTATCCAGGTAACTTGTAGCACGGCCTCTCTGCAGAGGCCACTGCTGCGGTAATTTATTAAAGAAAGCACGTGCCTCGTGGTCTTTGTTCACAAAGGCCTTCGGCAGGCGTTGTGCTGCTTTATATCCTTAATTTTAGCACCATGACCACTTCTCATGCATTCACGACCCACGGATCACTCCACACGTCACTGCCATAATTCTATTCGATATATGTTTTACGCTTATATACCGCGATTTGCTCTTAGGCCCCTTTACAGCCACATAGCATCCTACCATCGGAACCCACTGATCATGGCAAACATACCATTCATTGTCTTGGCGCTCTTTGGCCACATTTGGCCCTTGCGCCAAAAAACACCAAATATCATCATCATCATCTTCAGTTTTCACGCAAAGCACTTAAAGCCTATTTAACTTCAACAGTGTGGTGCTGCATGGAGCTTATCCATCTTTGAGCGTTGTCTTTGTGCTTGGGCAGCATGAGAATGCAAAAACTAACGCGTCTAACTCATCAGCGCGGACTAGCTCCGGTTCTACAGTTCGGGAACAGTAATGGGGTAACTGTGCGTGCGTTGAAACGCGCTAAATGAGCCCGCGCAAGGAAAGAACCTATAAAACGGTATTCGCATGGGTACGCGGGCAATAGCACCATGCTTGCAAGAATAAGAGTAACGAAAAAGTAAATTACTCGCGAAGTCAAGTGAAATACTTACGCGCGTGCAGTGACCGCTTCGCTCATTAGTATACCGCTTTTTACTCACTGTCAGTAGTGGTTTAGAGCCATATGTATTTATTCATGAATTTTTTAGCCTCGACAATACTGTATTATGAACAGAGAGCAGTGAGAAGGTCTAAGGGAAACAAGAGAAGGAGCAGAGACGGCCCTAACGCCGCAATATTGTTGGCCTATTTCGCTACACGAACAATTCTTGCTGTACGCTGTCTCCTCAATACAAATTTCGCGCACGATGTACCTTAAAGTTCACCGTGAGCGAAGCCTGTTTCAAATTCAGACATTCGAAAGAAAAGCTATTCCAGCCAATAGGTAAATGAACATAAAAAAGCTGAACAAATATATACTTTTCTCATTTTTTATGCGAAAGTTATTGCTGCAATAGCCTTGTTTAAATAATCCGTGAATCCTCTCTGAAATGAAAAACATGTAACTTCTCATGATATAGTTATTGCTTAACGTGCGATTTTTTACGTAAACTAACAAGCATTCATGGCGCGTGACGATGCTTGTGCTTGCATTATATTGAATGGAAAATCGTCTTGAAAATTACTGTCTTTGATGCACTACAAATATCGCTATTGATTCTAGATATCCCTAAAATAGTTACCTTCATTCAGTAAACGCTATAACGTAAAATGATTCCAAACTGTTTTGATTCCAAACTCCTGACGTCAAATTCACGTAATCACCGACGCAAGCATCCGGCGGTGGCCCGCAGCGTTGTCTGAACAACCCAATCAAACACTCTCCTCGTTTATAGGAGGTCACCTTTGTACGCTTTCAAAACCAATAACATTGTCTACACTCAGCTGTTTTTCTTATCTAATTGGCTGACAAGAGGCGAGGAGCACGCTCTAGTGGAGAGGGTTTCGATGGGGCCGAGCCAGCACAATGAAAATAGATAACCGCATGAAGAAGGTGGTGCCGGCTTCTCCGATTGGTCCGCTTCTCCTTACTTAATTAGCTTGTGGTAGCTGGTCGAAAATCGCGGCGGCGTGCAACGAAATGATAAGAATGTCGCTAAAACGGATCCTCAGCAAGAGAGGCTACGTTCACACTTCGGAAGCGGCAAGCGGATGGAAAGGCCAAAGCGGCCGGCAAATTTTTTCCGCGCATCCCCTAGATGTTAAGATTTGTTTCCCCACCGCAGCGGCAACCGCTTCCGCTTTCGCCCACATCCATCTAGTCTGCGTACGTTCGTCCGCGTGCTGGCGCTCTAAATCGCACCATTTCAAGCGGTGTGTTCATTCATTGACCCATGTGTCATTATAAGCGATCGTTTCGCGCAACTGCGCGTGCCGTCTGCAACTTAAGTAGTGTGCCATCGCTGCCATGGACGAGGAAGAGGAAATAACTTGGATACTTATAGCCACTTGCTTGCTGGCAACGGAGAATGAACAACGGAAGGAGCGGCCACCTCGGAAGCGGCGATGGTGGGTTCGCCCGGCTTTGCAAGAGCGCGAGAAGTTGGGTCACGCCAACGCTTTGTTGCCACACCTCAGGTCCCGCGATGTTGAATACTACCGCGAGTACGTATTGTTGACAGTTTTTGCGTCTTGCTAAGTGCTCACGCTATGCCTTCTTTTTTGCTAGCTATTTAAGGATGCCGCCTCGAAGTTTCGACACACTCTTGGAACACGCGGGGCCTAGAATAACCAAGGCGAATGCGAGGTTCCGCAAGGCCATTCCGCCAGACCACCGCCTAGCTTTGGCTTTGAGGTAAGCACACTGTCATGTCCGTGTTTTGATTGCATAATGGTTTCGGATTTAAGCACTTGTGCTGTATTTTTATGCATACGAAGGAAGAGTTATGGGTTAATTCGATCACTATAAGGTTGGCGTGTTTTATTGTTCTTCCGTTAGATTTTTGGCAGCTGGCGAGCCACTTAGGTCGTGGTCATTTAATTTCCTGGCTGGACGTTCGACTGCTTGCACGATCATCGCCGAGGTCTGCCAAGCAATATGGGAAATCCTTGGTCCACTTTATGTTAAATGTCCGTCATCCGCAGTTCAGTGGCTCAAGGTAAGTAGCATCTCCAAACACTTGGACTGTGCGAATATTCAAATATTGTGCTATTTTATGTTCGCTTCGGAACAAAAATTAGTATTTGGTTTTTGAATGTCATGATAGGCGCCTTGCATTAGCCTTTGCCGCAGTACAGTTTTGTCATGCAGCGAAGCATAATGCCGTGCAGTGAAGCGCATTAAGAATGCGAAGGAGTATTGTTACGGAGTCCAGTATGCGTTTGTTTACGTGTGAGGCATGCGCCGTCAACGATCACAATACAAACACCGAGACGCCTATTAATTGTAGCCGAGACGTCTAACCAGAATAAAAGCACTGTACTGTTTTGTCTTTACACTTCCTCTAGTCATTTCCACAGTCTCCACTTTTTTTTTATTTGTGCACTTTTTTTACTCTTGCGTTCTTTTTCTTTGCTTCTGGCATGCATAGACGCAGCTGAATCATGCCTTGCTAATAATGAACCTTTTTATACGTTTGCCATTTATTTAACAAATTCTACTGGACCAAATTTGAATCTCACTCTACCACAGAAGAAGTAAGCAGCAGTTTCACTCCATAACTCCCAAATTATCGTAGGCCAAGTAGAACACATATGTACTTTCCTAACTTTCCTTCTTATTTAATGTAAATTCTAACTTGCAAAAAGCAGATTAGACTACTGCAGTTGCATAACTAGGTAATTAGGAACAGCGCTGAAAGCTTGTCTTTCCAGTAAGCAAAACTAGATGAACACACAATTTCCTGTAGAGGCACAGATAGTGAGTACTAATGCATGGTAACTCTAAAGATGTTGCATGTGTAATGTAAGGTCGAAGAGCTTCACATATTGTTACTCAGTACAGATTTTAGATTCTGTACGTGTAGTCGAAATCTGAGAAGCAACAGTTGTAGCATTATATATTATATGCTAGAGTTTGATGTGCCAAACCCATTTTCTCCTGAGGCACACTGTAATGAAGGACTCCAGGTTAACCTGGACAACCTGGGATTCTTGAACATGCAATAAGTTCAATCGCAGACCATCAATTTCGTAACGCGGAGGTGTATTGGGTGCATACAATATAAGCAGCGTAGAGTATAAACGAGAATTTGGTTCGCAATCCTGGCTCTTAAAAGGCTCAGAGAAGGTAACCAAGAAAAAATGTGATAGTTTACTTAAAGTGAATTCGCCAACATGAGTGGGCCAAAAGCCTTTGTACCCAACCACTGTGCAAAATACGTGCTGCATTTGCGAAACAGCCAACATAGAACTTTACACACGCACCTGTATTCCGTCACTATGAAACGACGAGAAATTACATTCCATCGCCTCTGGGAGTACCCTAAGTCTCTCTCTAAAAAAAAGGCTTATTGCTTACACAGAAACTTCTAAGGCTATGGCACTTGATAATTAACTTACAGACTTCAAGATGTAAAGTTTATCAGAATTGAGGGAGATTATCAGAAGCGCGTGGCTTGTATTTTATGAGGATGCGCGAATAATACATGCCAGATACGTAACTTCGCCTTCGTGCGTATGGCTTTTTACTTCACGGCGGCTGCCAAGATATTGAGCGGTTGTTAATTGACTTATTTTCACTTTCGCTTAACCAACTCACGTTCATAAGCCTATATGTATGAAAGAGGGTAATTCTTTGGTTTAGTTCAACAAAATGATTCTTATTCGCGCTTATTCGCATTATGAAAATCGATACCAGTGTTTCATAACTGACGGCACTGAACTACAGAATGATCTAGGCGGCGCCGAAGGTTGCGGACCGGACCGGTAGGTGTTCCGAAAAAAAAAGTGCCACGTTAACTACGAAGTATTTCTCATCGGCTGGAAGGTTGTTTGTAGCAGAATTGTTGAACACAATTGATCATAATAATTCTATCTCGAGGAATATGTTACCGTAATTGTAATGGATAGGAAGCTTTACCTGCACTAAATATCTGCTCAATTCATTGCGCCAGTGAAACATGACCATGCATGAACGCTCACTGCGCAGTTAGCAGAGGCAGAAAAGAAATTTCAGTAGGAACATCTTTATTTCTTGCAAAAAGAATGAAGCAATGGCTCATTGTAAGGAATGCGAAGAAACCAAGGCACGCGCATAGTTATTTACGCCCAAGAAGTCTGAACATTGGCTACATCAACAACAAAACAACACTCATACAGTAAACAGGTCTACGTGCACACATATGGTTAAGAGGAACTGCAAATGTCACAAACGTCGCTATTCTTGCGCTACGTCCACAATGACTAAATAAATCGCATTTGCTACGGCAGACATCCAAAATTGTCACTGTATATTTGCCACAGCGGCGTGCATGCTGACGCTTTTGCTTGCGCACTTGCTGTTTGATGCGGGAACTATCTTTGATGCTTCGTTTCTTACAAGAATCTGAATCCGGAGTTTAGCATAAACGCTTACAATATGTTTAATTACTTCATGGAATGCAGGGAAGCAAGACACAATTGAAATACTTCGAGTAATTCCGGACTGAACTTCTATAGCATTTACACAGTTTTTTATGAATGCCTGTCTGTTGCTTGTGAAAACGTTTTGCGCTACCTTAATAACCGCAACGACATCAGGCGAAGGGTTAACCAGCGCAAGGTGCGACTCTGAGAAGTTCTTCAGCAAGATTAATTTCTCTGGTGCCTTATCGCTGACGAGTGGGGCGCGGGAGTTTTAAGAGTTAGCCGTTTCTGCAAGTTTCGATACTACATATCCTGCCAAGTATTTTATCGACTCTTCTGCTTCTGCTGTTAAATCTAGCAGGCCCTCCGGAAGTTGCAATTGCTCCTAAGCCTCGTTGTTCTGCTGGTTTTCAAGGGACAACAGCATAAACCCTCCTTCATCCGAACAAACTGTGACAACGTAGCGCTTCTCAGACTACACTTGCATTCCTACAGTCTCACAATCGTGTTTTTTGAACGTAGTGTCGAAAACAAGTTCTCTAGGGAGTCCTGGTTCAGTCCGCTCAATAAGAAATAGCTAAAGTTATACTTGTCTAGCATCGTAGATTGAAGATCTAACGCGGTTAATGTGGTCTCCCAAGCATAAAAACTAAGCCGTGGGTTGCAAGACAATCCTCTGGGAGGGATCCGTCAGCCAGAGGTAACGTAGGAGCTCCCATGACATTACAGCAAGAATGGTCATATACCAGTCCTGGTGTAATCTGCATTTCATCGATTATCACTGAAGCATGGCGTTCTTCCCGTTTCATAAGGTTGACCTGAGGAATGGAGTTAACAGACGAAAAAAAATACAACTCATTTTTTTTTACTTTAGTGAACTACAAAGAAATTTGTCAAATTATAGAAATGGGCAGAAATTATCTTTTTCGCTGAAGTTTGCAGACGTAACCACAGGTTAAATTAGGCCGTATTTGAAGTTGCAACTATATACTGATACAGAACATTTGCGGATGCAAATGCTTTACGCAGGTGATACCTTCACCCTTAAAGGCTCCAGTATATGTCAGTAACCCAGGTCGAAACTTGGCGTGCTGTATGTGGCGCTTAAGCGTACGGTCCGATGGTAGTGGATATCCCAACTCCCTCAGGAGACCGTAACCACGGGAACCGCATGCCAGGCGCAGTTGCAGCGATTTTACGAGTGTGCCTGCTTCCCATCACACACCTTGTGCGGACAGTCGTTCCATTGATCTCATTTGGTCGTCATTAAACAGTCCATTTGAGCCTTTTCTTGATTTCATCTTTTTCTGCTTCGTTTTTGATATACCTCTTCCTAGCGGACGCCAGTTTCCTCGCGGTCGTTTCTTGAAGACGTTCCAGCTCCGCAATCCGTTCCTGGAGTGCTTGTTGGGACGCTGAAAACAATGCAAACGTAAGACCTCGACCTCGTATGCTACCGATTAAGATATTTCTAACTGTCAAACAGACGTCTCTTACAAGTGTGGAGCACAGGTCCTGCAGTGTTGGTTGCGTTCATCGCCGGTTGACTTGTGGTGTCAGAGAAACCTGTTTGGATGGCGGGATGGCAATACTTAGACCGCAAAATCAGAAATCAACGTTTGCTTTTACCATTGTAAACTGCTCCAATATCCTGAATTTGGCTGCTGCTGTCTTGGTTAAACCTACCATGGACTGCACATGAAAGGAGAGATGGAAATATTTTTGAGAAACACAATGACGGCGACATTTCACACAAATCATTCAGATGACCCTTACAGGAGTCGTCGCGGAGGCTTTCAACAGGCGATGCCGTCGGGTGGTCAACTTCGTTTTCCATAGGCTCCGCTACCTCTGCAGAAGAATGGGAGCCAACATACCCAGAAGGTGCTGGTGCGGAATTACACTCATTTTCAGCCAACGCTCCTTGTTTGCTGTTGGTATGCTCCAGTAGGGATTCCTCATCTATCGTGATAAAAGTAGAATACGCCCACATGTATAACTAACCTGTTGAATTACTTAGTCCGCAGACAGGACAAATTACAAGATGAACCATCGCAAGAGAACTCATGCTCTTTATGAAATAGTCTTGGGGCTTCGATATCGAGTGAGCCTGCACAGTCACATGGCTTTCTGTAACAGACATTCAAAACTACAATGATTTTTCTGCTATACCTTGACATACTTATAAAGGCTGGATTGAAAGCGCACCATGGTACGCAGCTATATTGTGACGGATGTAGAATGGATTTATTTACAATGAAAGGGGCAGAGAAGACATGGGACGGTCCGAAACAGCCCATACCCGAAAAACCTCGCGCCGCTTCTTCTTCTATTCTCTTCCGGTGCGGCGTTACATTTTCCTCCGGGTTAGACGAAGCTCACCGAGTGAGTCAGAGTTCGCGTTGCTGGTACGGCTTCAGCCGTGCGACGTGCGCGATTTGCGTCTTGTGTGAACGGCGGTTAACAGCCGTCAGTTTAGCGATGACGTAGGTCACTTTACTCAAGCATCGCAGAATGACGAACGGGCCCGAATACTTAGCAAGAAGCTTTTGACACAGTCCCCTTTTCCGAACCGGTGTCCACAGCCACACGAAGTTACCATTGGCAAATCTTACCGGCAACTGTTGTGCGTCGTAGCGAGCCTTAGCATGAGCATGCGACGATAGAGTTCTGAGCCGGGCAAGTCGGCGTGCTTCTTCGGCACGACACAATATCTGAGCGAGAGAAGCATCTTCGTTAGGTGAAAGAGGAAGTATGGTGCCGAGAAAACTTTGAGGATGGCGAGCGTAGAGGAGAAAGAAAGGTGCGTAACCTGTAACTTTATGTTTGGCTGTGTTAAATGCATACGTGATGAACGGTAATATGGCATCCCAGTTCTTATCATCCGCTGAGACATACATTGAAAGCATATTGACGAGTGTACGATTGGTGCGCTCGGTTAGACCATTGGCTTGCGGATGGTAAGGCGTAGAATGGCGATATTGTGTTCCACAGAGGCGTAGTAACTCTTCCACGACGTCAGCGGTGAACTACCGGCCGCGATCACTTATCACCACACGGGGGGCCCCGTGGCGGAGGATAATCGACTGTAGAAGAAAACCCGAAACATCGGCTGCTGTAGCTGCGACAAGTGCCATTCTTTCAATATACTGTGTTAAGTAATCCACGCACACGATGATCCAGCGGCAGCCGGTGGAAGACTTGGGGAAGGGACCGAGTAAGTCTATACCCACTTTCTCAAAAGGTGAAGTCAGCGGTCTAACTGGTTCCAGCGTTCCTGCAGGAGCTGTAGTCGGTTTTTTGTGGCGTTGGCATACATCACAGCTGGCGACATACTGCTTGGTTGTCTTCCACGATTGAGGCCAATAGAAACGTTGTCGGAGGCGATGGAGCGTTCTAGCGGATCCAAGGTGCCCGGATATAAGGTCGTCGTGCATGGCCCGAAGTACCGCAAGGCGCAGGCATTCTGGGACGACGAGGAGCAGTGGAGCACCATTGTTAGAATAATTCTTGTGGTAGAGCAGACAGATTGTCCTGAATCACAAATGGTGTAGGCCGTTCGGATCGGTGAGTCGCATCAATAATCGGTTTTAGTGGAGGGTCGCGCTGTTCGTTCTGGAAGACGGCGAAGTCAGGAAAGTCGGATGAGATGGCAGTTGGGTAGTCGTCGAAATCGTCATCATCAGTGCCGTTGCTCAGAGAGGGAAGACGAGATAAGCAGTCGGCATCTGTGTGGCACCGACCACTCCTGTAAGCAACGGAAAAGTTGTATTTTTGAAGCCGCAAGGCCTACCGAGCCAACCGGTCAGCTGGGTCACTCAGTCCAACGAGCCAGCAGAGAGAATGATGGTCGGTAACAATCTTGAAATGGCGGCCGTATAAATATGGTCTGAACTGGTCGATGGCGAAAACAACAGCAAGACATGTTCCAGTTCCGTGACTATAATTTCTCTCTGCTTTCGTCAGAGTACGACTTGCGTAGGCAACGACGTGTTGGTGAGCGTCGTGAAACTGGACGAGCACAGCACCAACGCCCGCACCACTTGCATCAGTATGCAGTTCGGTGATCGCCTCCGGATCGAAATGGCGGAGAAGTGGCCCAGACGTGATCAAAAACTTCAGCTGCTCGAAGGCAGCCTCGCACTGAGTGGACCATACGTAGGGAGTGTCCTTGCGAAGCAGGTTAGTCAGGGGACAAGCAAGCTGGGTGAAGTCTTTAATAAACCTGCGAAAATAAGAACAAAGGCTCAGGAAACTTCTGAGGTCTTTCACTGTCTTCAGCTGCATGAAGTTGCGACCAGCAGAAATCTTTCGGGGGTCTGGCCGTATACCATCCTTGTCGACGAGATATCCCAGCACAAGGGCTTGACGCTCACCAAAATGGCACTTCTTAGAGTTTAAATTAAGGCCAGCGTGTTGGATGCAGTCCAAAACAACGCCGAGCCGCTCGTTGTGCTCGTGGAATGTTCGGCCAAAAATAATCGCATCGTCTAAATACCACATGCAGATCTCCCATTTGAGACCGCGGAAGATGGAGTCCTTAAACCGCTCGAAGGTTGCTGCTGCATTACATAAGCCAAACGACATGACGTTGAACTCAAAGAGTCCGTCAGGCGTCAAAAAAGCGGTATTTTCTCTGTCAGACGGGTGCATTGGTATCTGCCAGTACCCGGACCGGAGGTCAACCGACGAAAAGTACGAGGCGGAGTGAAGGCAGTCTACAGCATCGTCGATTCGCGGTAAGGGATACACGTCTTTCTTTGTGACGGCATTCAGGCGGCGGTAATCAAGACAAAATCTCCAGGAGTTGTCTTTCTTTTTCACGAGTATAACAGGAGCAGCCCAAGGACTGCAAGACTCCTGAATAACGCCTTTCTGCAGCATGTATTCGACCTGTTCGGCGAACACTTTTCTTTCTGTTGGAGATACGCGATACGGTTTCTGGCGTATCGGAGTCGCTTGCGCATTGTTTATGCGATAGTGCATTCGGGATCCCGGCAACATCCGAGAACGCTCGCCTTGAGCAAAATGAAAGAGTGACGTGTGGCAGGCAAGCACTTGTAAGAGTACATCTTGCTCGGAAGACGGCAACGACTTGTTGATCATACGTCGCAAGTCATCCGAATAGTTCGGCAATGGACGACGGATGTCTGAATACGCTGCAACTGTTCGTACATCAATTGTGACTTCTCAATTGTATCGAATTTAAGTTCGGCAGGCAAGGCAACAGGCAGAATAGAAGCATTGACTGTCCACAAGAAAGCACGCCCGTCGATGGCTTGAACAATAGATCGGGGAACCAACACATTCTTCTTAAGCGCGTTGGTGTGGTCTGGCTCGACAAGACCGCTGCATGATCCCATCCGGACACGTGAAGAACACACGGGAATAAACATGGCTGTGCGACCAGGCAGGAACACATCTTGAGACAGCGAAAACATGTCGGCTTGATCAGTCTGCAAATCATCAAGTGTGGCGCTTGGTAACGTGCTCCGTAATAAAATCTCTCCAGTCCCGCAGTGAAGGGTAGCACTGCATCCCCGTAGGAAATCTATGCCTAAATTAACATCATGAGTTGTGTGGAGCAACACAGTGAACTCGGTCTAAAACTCTGTCCACCAATTGCAACCAAAACCGAACAAACACCAACAAGGCGCAACATTTCACCTCCAACTCCACGAAAAGTTTCTTTGCGATCCCACGTGAACATAACTTTCTGTCCTAAGCGATTTTTGAAGCGGAGGCTCATAACAGAAATAGCGGCACCAGTATCGACAAGAGCAGTAGTTTGTACACCGTCTATACATACACACACCTTGTTCTTCAGCATCACAACAGACGGAGGAATTGGCGAGTGTGACCGTCCCGCGACCGCACCTTCATCGGCCGCACCAATTAGTTTCCCAGCTGCGGCGGGGAAGGCGACCGACGACGGCGCGCGGATGGCGAACGGCGCAGTCGGGTCGGTGTAAGGCTGCCCTCGGAGACAGGGGACTCATCGCGCGATTGGTATGACCACTGTTGTCGCAGAGGATGGACTCCGAATTGCGCAGACGCGTCTTCGTGCTCACGAGCTGGGTACGCCGAAAAACGTGGCGCTCGCTGCGGGCGGCGGCGACAATAGCGCGCAATATGTCCTCGGGAACCGCAGGCGTAGCAGACAGGGAGGTCGCGGTTGGAACTAAATGGAGCAGGTACGTGTGGCGGCGGGTATGATTCCACAAGAGCATGTCGTGGCATCGAGTATTCGGCAGGAACACGTGGAGATGTTGAGTAGTACTCCGCAGTATCACGACGGATTGGTGAGGACTGGCGGCGACTGAGATTCGCCGGGAGGCGTATTTCGAATTGCTAGTAGATACAGCGCTCGACCGCTGGCGCCACGCTGCGCCGCTCGCGCGTACCATGTTTGTAGCCGCCGCCGTTGGAACGGAGGAGGCGTTGACGGAGAACACGCTGGGCTGGTGGTGACTAGCCTGCTGTTAGGGTATCGGTGGTATTCCTAAATAAACGCATCACTGTTTTGATGATCCGAATATAATCTCACTATCAGGGGGGGTGGGGAGCAGTCTACCTGACTGGAGCAGTATTTTTTTATTTGGGGTGTTGCTACGCTGCGCTCCGCAACACCCCAACGACCGCCGCTTCGCGTCGGCGCCCGGCACCACGGCTGCCGCCGTGGCACCGGGGTTCAAGCGACCGCGCTGGCAAACAGAGAGAGAAAAAAGGAAAAGCGTAATCTTAAGAAAAAAAAGGTTCGAGCCAGGGCGAGATTTGAACCAGCGTACGCATGATTCCGAAGCGAGCGCCGTAACCACACAGCCATACAGCCACGCTTCTAAGGGTTGCATTCATGCGAACCATATGATTGCGTTCGAGCGCCCCCGGCGAATAAAACCACCTAGAAACGCGGTACGCGCGAGCGCCGCGGCGTGGCGCCAGCGGTCGACCGCTGTATCTACTAGCAATTGGAGTATTGCCGCCGGGAGGGACCGAAAGCTCGTGTTGTTTAAGTGTGGTACTTCCGATGGCTGTCGGCGCTCAATGCGACGTTCTCGCGACCAGGATGGCGGTGTATCGGGAAAGCAATCGTCAAACGCGCACTGATAACCAGCGTCTACTCCCTGAAGTCGTGCTAGCTCATCTTGAACCACTCGACGCACGATCGAGGCGATGTCCTCGCAGGCAGCGACGTCCATACTTGCAACTGTGGTAACGTTGTCCAAGCACCCGAACTTCGGTAAGATCCTGCGGGTCTTCAGAGCTTCGAACGCGCGGCATTGCTGCCGGAATTCGGAAGGAGTGTTCAGATTTTCTTTTGTGATTAGAAAATTGTACACGTCTCCGGCGATGCCTTTTAACAGATGTCCCACTTTGTCTTCATCGGACATATTCGCGTTCACAATTCCGCATAGCTTTAATATTTCTTCAATGTACGTTGTACACGTTTCGCCATGTAATTGCGCTCTGCGCGAGAGCGTGTGTTCCGCTTTCTTCTTTTTGGAATTCGAGTCGCCAAAGCAGGCTTTCAGTTCCTGGACAAAAGTTTCCCAAGTAGTCAGCACATGTTCATGATTGTCAAACCAATGTAGAGCGGTACCGGCGAGAAAAAATGCAACGTTCACAAGCTGCGCGGACGTGCTCCACCCGTTATGGCAGCTTACTCTTTCATAATGCCTCAGCCAGTCATCCACGTCTTCATCGGTTTTACCGGAGAATATGCGTGGTTCCGGCGTCCAGTAGCTCAGTTGCCTTGGTCTCAGGCTGACTGGATCGATGCCCTCTTCGGCGGTGTTCATTGACCGGCCTGCTTAGGCGTCGGCCAAGCTTGTTCGCTCTGGTGGTAGTCCGGCCAGGCGTCTGCTTCTGCGAAGATCTGGTTGGACTGGGTGGTCCAGGGGTGATCCACCACTTGTGACGGATGTACAGTGGATATATTTCCAATGAAAGGGGCAGTGAAGACATGGGACGGTCCGAAATAGCCTATACCCGAAAAACCTCGCGCCGCTTCTTCTTCTATTCTCTTCCGGTGCGGCGTTACAATATGGCAAATAAACTGTAATAATCTCCGTATTTCAGCGCTGTGCGTACGTTTCTTTGTTAATCCCCGCTCTACATGATGGCCTCATTTCTAACAACCGTATTTCGCCATCCATTGCGTTTCATTATGTAGTTACGGTACGCGGACACATGCTATGATTAATAAGTAATATCATTGAAGTGTGCCTTACATTTTTTTGAGCAATTGTGAACGTCGCTCCTCTTTGCCGGTGGTTTTCGTTCCTTTGGCTGCGGCCGATGCGAGAACAAAGTAGGAACTGCGTTGGGCTTCAATTTTTTCTTTCCATAGGCTTCCAATACTTTTGGCTCAAACTGATCGTTCGTAAAATGGAGCTGAAACATGACAGTGATCTCTGAGTATAAGCATGGTGAGAAGCAAATTTCTTCTATTTGAATTTGTTTGCAGTCTTGCACGGCACAAGCATGCACATTTGTATATGTAACTAAGAGGAAACACCTCTTATCTACCTATATATTGCGGTTCATGCCTTCGCAACATAAAGTGTACGTAAAAAATGCTCGCAGTATTGAAACTTTGTAAAGATACAATAAGCACAAAATAACAGTAACAGAGTTCCTTGGCTTCACAAGTATCAGGCGCAAGGATCACACGCTCACACACACGCGCGCACGCACATACATGCACACACATACACGCACACACGCACGCACATACACAAACACGCACACACACACACGCACACAACTACAAAATAGGAGTTATAGGCATTAACTCACAAATTACATACATTTGAAGACTAACGCAGGCGCGAAAACACAAAAATCTTTGTCACGGCTCGAAGAGTCAACGAACGAAAATTTCAGCCAACTCACTTTAAAAATATCTATATGCACAGTTATCGGTGCTTTGTATTGAACCGAACGAAGAGTCCGGCTATGCGAAGAGCATTAAAATCTCCATGCAACTTCTTCCACAAATATGTGGAAAGCTGTAACGCTCACCTCGCAAAGAACGGCGTGCTTAGAAGGGGCGAAATCGCTTCTCCCGATGTTATGGAGCCACTGCTTCCGCCGCACGACATTCCTTTCACCTCGGGGGATATAAAATAAGGCTTGCACTTTCTCTGACCTGCTGCTGCATTGAAATGCGCAGCAGCAAGGCATTTTCACGGTGAACGAAGCTCAGATTCCTACGAAAGGATGGAAAAACTTGGGAAACACACGTTCGGAGCGGCAGGGCGACCAGCACTTGCACAGCGCACGGCGGGAGGGAGAAACTAATAGCGCGCGAAAGCAAGTTTCGCGCCGTTTTCGTGACGTCAGGGTCACGTGACCGGGTAGTATCGCGCGCCGCAGCCATTCAGCGTGGCGCATGCGCTGCCTCCGCGAGGAGGAGGTGGAGGAATAAACATTTATTGCGGAACCAGCACTTTAAGATGGCCGGGCCTAAGCCTCCCATGAGGGGACGTCGAGCGCTTGCCTCGCCGCGAAAGAGCGGAGAAAAAGAGGAGGCTGACCGCGCCGGCGAGGGTGTTGCGGCGTAGATCAAAGAGTGTCGCTACTTTCCAACATCAAGGTTTTTTAACCCTGCTTAACCCTGCTTAATTACCCCTGTCTTGCGCTAGCGTATTTCAACTTGCGCCTGCAAATTTCCTAACTTCATCATCCCATCTGGTTTTCTGCCGACCTCGACTGCGCTTCCCTTCTCTTGGTATCCATTCTGTAACCCTAATGGTCCACCGGTTATCCATCCTACGCATTACATGGCCTGTCCAGCTCCATTTCTTCCGCTTAATGTCAACTAGAATATCGGCTATCCCCGTTTGTTCTCCGATCCACACCGCTCTCTTCCTGTCTCTTAACGTTAGTCCTAGGATTTTTGGGTTCATCGCTCTTTGTGCGGTCCTTAACTTGTTCTCGAGCTGCTTTGTTAACCTTCAAGTTTTTGTCCCATATGTTAGCACCGGTAGAATGCAATGATTGTACACTTTTCTTTTCAACGACAGTGGTAAGCTCCCAGTCAGGATTTGGTAATGCCTGCCGTATGCACTCCAACCCAATTTTATTCTTCTGCAAATTTCTTTCTCGTGATCAGGGTCCCCTGTGAGTAATTGACCTAGATAAACGTACTCCTTTACAGACTCTAGAGGCTGACTGGCGATCCTGAATTCTTGTTCCCTTGCCAGGCTATTGAACATTCTTTGTCTTCTGCATATTCATCTTCAACCCAATTCTTACACTTTCTCGATTAAGGTCCTCAATCATTTGTTGTAATTCGTCTCCATTGTTGCTGAATAGGACAATGTCATCTGCAAACCGAAGGTTGCTGAGATATTCGCCGTCGATCCTCACTCCTAAGCCTTCCCAGTCTAAGAGCTTGAATACTTCTCCTAAGCATGCAGTGAATAGCATTGGAGAGATTGTGTCTCCTTGCCTGACCCCTTTCTTGATAGGTAACTTTCTACTTTTCTTGTGGAGAACCAAGGTAGCTGTGGAATCCTTGTAGATGTTTGCTAAGATATTCACGTATGCCTCCTGTACTCCTTGATTCCGCAATGCCTCTATGACTGCTGGTATCTCTACTGAATCAAATGCCTTTACATAATCTATGAAAGCCATGTAGAGAGGTTGATTGTACTCCGCAGATTTCTCGATTACCTGATTTATGAGATGGATATGATCCATCGTAGAATATCCCTTCCTGAAGCCAGCCTGTTCTCTTCGTTGGCTGAAGTCAAGTGTTGCCCTGATTCTATTGGAAATGATCTTGGTGAATATTTTATACAATACTGAAAGCAAGCTAATGGGTCTATAATTCTTCAGTTCTTTAACGTCTCCCTTCTTATGGATTAGAATAATGCTGGCGTTCTTCCATCTCTCTGGTACACATGAAGCTGTGAGGCATTGCGTATAAAGGGCCGCAAGCTTTTCAAGAATAATATCTCCTCCATATTTGATTAAATCTACTGTTATTCCATCTTCTCCAGCAGCTTTTCCCCTGGTCATGTCTTTCAAGGCCCTTCTAACTTCAGCGCTAGTTATAGAAGGAGCCTCTGTATACGGTTCATCACTATTTTGAATGGAAGTAGCTTGGCTGTTTTGGGCACTAAACAGGTCAGTATAGAATTCTTCCGCTGCTTTTACTATGTCATCGAAATTGCTGATGATAATACCATGCTTATCTTTCAGTGTATACATCTTGCTTTGTCCTATGCCAAGCTTTCTTCTTACTGATTTAATGCTGCGTCCATGTTTTACGGCTTCCTCAATCTTTCCCACGTTATAATTTCGAATATCCCTTACTTTTTTCTTGTTGATTAGTTTTGACAGTTCAGCGAATTCTATCTGATCTCTTGAGTTGGACATTTTCATCTTCTGTCGTTTCTTTATTAGGTCCTTTGTTTCTTGGGAGAGCTTACCTACTGGTTGCCTTGGTGCCCTACCTCCCACTTTAATTGCTGCTTCTGAGATCACTCTAGTTAAGGTTTCATTAATTACCTCTATGTTGTCTTTATCTTCCTTTTCTAAAGCTGCATATTTGTTTGCAAGCACCAGCCTGAATTGGTCTGCTTTTACCCTTACTGTGTCTAGGTTGGCCTGTTTCCTCTTGACTAATTTCACTCTCTCTCTCTTCAAATTGGGAGAAATTCTAGACCTCACTAACCTATGGTCACTGCACTTAACCTTACCTAACACTTCTACATCCTGCACTATGCATGGATCGGCAGAGAGTATGAAATCTATTTCATTCCTTGTTTCTCCATTAGAGCTTTTCCAGGTCCAGTTCCTGTTGCTGCGCTTCCTGAAGAAGGTATTCATTATGCGGATCCTATTCCTTTCCGCGAATTCTACTAACATCTTACCTCTCGCATTCCTAGAATCGATGCCGTAGTTGCCATGTGCTTGCTCACCAACCTGCTTTTTTCCCACTTTTGCATTGAAGTCGCCCATGACTAAAGTATACTGAGTTTGCACCTTTCTCATTGCTAATTCTACATCTTCATAAAACTGTTCTATTTCTTCATCATGGTGACTGGAAGTTGGGGCGTAGGCTTGTACTACCTTCATTTTGTACCTCCTATTCAGCTTTATCGCAGGGAGAGGCCTTCGTCCTGCAGTGGACATAAAATATAGGCTGATGATGATGATGCTGAACCCTGCTTAAAGCCCCTTGATAATTTTAAAGTACCGCCACTCTGTACTCGGCCGCGGGCGCGCGACCTCCTCGCCCCTCGCGAGTCCCCTCCGCGGCAGACAGTCTTGCGCCCGTTTTCCTGCACGATGATTGGTCTCCCTGCCGATGCCCTTGGAAACGAGCGGAGCTTGCGTTTTGCTTGTGTTTTGCTTTTTCGTTCGCGCCATTTTGCGCCTTAGCTCGGTTGGCTCGGCATATAGAGAACGTCGCACGCTAACATGGCACGCTGTTTCGTGCGCTGACTACTAGCGCTATGCCGTGCTGCTGCGCATATAACTGCAGCAAGAAGGGTGATGATGTTTATGCAGTTTCTACGATACCGCAAGGAAAGCGTGATGGCTTGCGCAAGAAGCAGTGGCTACACAACATTTTCTGAAAGAACTTTGTTCCGACAAGGAACAGTATTGTTTGCGAGGTAAGGCGCCTTTCTTATTGCTCACATCAAAGAATCCCCTAATGCTGCATTTTTTCAATTCTTCCGGACATTAGCGTTTTTGTGGCGGCAATTTGTACGTTGCATAAAAATGATGATGATAATGATTATTATTATTGTGGTTTATTGGCGCAAGGGCCAGATGTGGCCAAAGAGCGCCAAGACCATGGTAGTGGTTTGATACTGGTACATGAATAGTGAACTATATGAACAGTAGATGTGACATGGATGTAAAGGGGCCTAAAAACAGTCGCTGTAAAGTGCGTAAAATATATACGTAATAATATTATGGCAATGACTGATTATGTGTACTATGGAGATGAACAATGCATTGCGAAGGAATGATACGACTTACAAAATAATAACGATGCTAGAATTGGCCAGAAGCACAAGTGCCTAAACAGAGCCCTTGAAACACAAGGGCCTGGAGGCATGTGCTATAAAAAAACTATAACAGCAACATCCTCTGGAGAGAGGATGCGCTATGAACTTATTGGGCTAATAACATGTAGCACAACATCTTTCAAGAATGCGAGGACTGCATTGGTGCTAAAAAGCGATTCTTTACCGAGAAATATAGCGGGATGGAGAGGGACACAATAGCGATATGATAGCGGAAAATGTTTCTTTCTTTCTCTTTCGGCTTCCCGACACTCCAAGAGGACGTGGAGGACGGTGAGCCTCTCACCACATCTACCACAGGTAGGAGGATCATTACCATTCAATAGAAAATTGTGAGTACCATATGTGTGTCCTATTCTGAGACGACAGAATAGGACATCAGTTCGTCGTGTTTTAGTTGTAAAGGGCAAGCAAGAACCCTAACTGTGGCTTAATCAATTGGAGCTTATTATTTGCTTCGGCGTCCCACAAGCGTTGCCAGTGGCTTCGCAGTTTGTTTCGTAGGAAGGGTTTCAGATCTGTGGAGGGAATAACAGCGGCAGGATTAATAGCTTGCGATGTAGTTGATGTGGCCAACTGGTCTGCTAGCACATTGCCCTCGATGCCTCTATGACCAGGCACCCAGCATATTATTACATGTCTATGAGATTGGTAAATGTTACACAAGAGTGAGTAAAGCTCAAGAAAAACAGGATTCTTATGCTTTTGTAAAGATGTTAGCGCTTTTACAAGACTCAACGAATCTGTGAATATTATTGCCTTTTGTAGTTTCAATTTGTCTATATGTTTCACTGCAGAACGTACTGCGTAGGCTTCTGCTGTGAAGATACTCGTTAGGGGGTTCAATACGTCAGATTTAGAAAAAGACGGGCCAACAGCCGCATAAATTACGCCAGCATGGGACTTGGATGCGTCGGTGTAGAATTCCGAGCACGAGTACTTCGATTTAAGTTCGCGGAAATGCATTGCAATTTCGAGCTCGAGAGCGTGCTTTGTGACCTCTACAAAGGATCGATCACACTCTATCACCTGCCACTCCCAGGGTGGTGACATCTTAGCTGGAGGCATTAGGCTATGTTCTAGAAGTGGGACATCCATCTCTTCGCTGAGTTCTCTTACACGCAGTGAGAAAGGCCGCCTCACAGAGGGTCGATTATAGAAAAGCGTTGCTCACTTCAAATCATTAATAGTTACAGAACAAGAATGTTCCCGATCGGAGTGCACTTTGAGAAAATAGGTGAAGCTGATGTATGTTCTCTGGAGATGGAGTGATCACTCATTATTTTTTTTATTCAGTTACCTCACAGGCTCCCGAAGGAGTATTGCGTGAGGGGAGGGTACAGGAAATTAGCAAAAAGGAAAAAAGGAGTACAAAGAAATTATACATTGTTAGCGGGTAAACATGAAAGAACAAATATCTAACAATATAAATAACGCGATAAATGAAACTAAACGACTGTGTGAAGTAGCAAAAAAGGAGTACCAAGAAATTATACAAATGGTAGCTGGTGAAGACGAAAGAACAATGTTAACGCAATGCAAAAAAACTAACAAAAACTATACAACTTCGCTATACGTAATTACTTAGGTGCGCAGTAGGGTTACTTGTGATAAATTATGGAAATAATATGCATAAGCGTGCTTTGAAGGAAACAGGGTCAAGAATGTCAACTATGTCGTTTCGCAGGTTATTCCAATGCTGAATGGCACATGGTAACGCGGATGAATTGAAAGCATTAGTTCGGCCAAAGATACGCTGGAAATTAAGATGTATATGCAGACGCCTAGATGTACAAGAATGACGAGTGAGCGGCAGGGTGGGCGGGCGTGTGCTATGGACTATTTTTTGAAACAAAGCAATGCTAAGGTTCTTCGCGATTCAAAAGATGAGAGAGATGAAGATGATTCAATGCTAGTCACGCTAGAGTCGCGGTGATAATCTCTGACAATGAAGCGGGCGGCGCGGTTTTGGACTGACTCGAGAGTCGCGATTAGGTAAGCTTGATGAAGTGACCCGATAGAGGCTGCGAATTCCAGTTGTGGCCTTAGGAATGTCTCATAGGCGATTTGTCTGGTGATGGCAGAAGTATCGCGCAGGTTGCGTTTGGATAATCGAGCGTACGTGAGGCTTTAGCAGTTATTTTTTCGATGTGGGCAGACCATGAGATGTTAGGTGTAAGGAGAATGCCGAGTACTTGTACGAGTTAGTGCGAGTAACGGGGTTCTTATCCAGTGACTAATCGAAAGCGGAAAATGTTTTTTTTGCAAGGTGAATGTTATTAGTTTGCATTTATCAGTGTTTAGGGTCATTTGCCAAGAAGAGCACCAGTTAGTAATACGGTCAAGGTCTCGTTTAAGAGCGACGTGTTTGGAAGGTGAGCAGATTTGACGATAGATAACGCAATCGTGTGCGAACAAGCGAACGGATGACGTTATTTCGAATGGCAGGTCGTTATTATAGATCATAAAAAGTGACGGCCCGAGTACGCTTCCTTGTGGTACGCCAGATGTTACATCGCTGATACTGTAAATCTAGTTATCGACGACGGTGAATTGCTTACGGAATGACAAGAAATTTCTTATCTAAGATACTGTTAGGGACTCGATGTTTAAGCATAAATGTTTACCTATGAGACGGCAATGAGCAACGCGATCGAAAGCCTTAGCGAAATCTATGAAAATGGAATCTGTCTGTGGGCCGGCATATACGTTAAGGAAAATATCTGTAGTCAATTCGATTAGTTGTCTTTCACATGTTTGTTTTTCTAAAACCATACTGAAGTTTAAAAAAAAGAACTTGTTAGTTTCCAAGTGATTTGCTACGTTTGAAAAGATTATGTGTTCTAATAGCTTACCGGGAACGCTTGTTAGTGATATTAGCCGGTAATTGTTAACAGCGCTCTTATCGCCAGACTTAAAAAAAGGTAGAATTTTACCGACCTTCCAGTCATACGGAACTTCCCCTGTTGAGAGGGACTGTTCAAACAAGCGAGAAAGGACGCTGCTAGAGGGTACTATTGTATATTTTAAGATTTTTGAGTTTATACCGTCCATGCAGGAAGAAGTTGAAATGTTAAGGTTGTTGATCAGCTCAGCAACGCCAGTGGTTGTTATATTGATAGGGGTCATGTATGGATATTTGAGTTCGATGGATGTTGGTGTTTTCGAATGGTCTTCTTTTGTAAATACGGCCGTGAAGTAATTGTAAAAGATAGATGCTGAAAGCTCTCGTGCAATCGGCAAGCCAGAACTATCAAGTAGTTTTGAAATGTCGGAATCTTTAGCGCGAGAGATCGTTTTCCAAAAATTTTTTGGGTTAGGGTGGATTAACATCGATTAACGTGCATGAAGGAGTATTGAGATAGATTAAGGTTGATAAAGTGTATTACGGAGGATTAAGGTGGATTAAGGTCGAATAAGGTGTATTAAGGTGGATTATGGTGCATTGAGGTGGATAACGTCTATTAGGGGTATTAAGGAGGATTAGAGTGGATTAAGGTCACATGGGGGGGGGGATGGGGGGGGATGGGGCTTCAGCCCCCCCCCCCGAAATTTTTTCGTGCCGGCATGCACCGCCGACCAAAACTACCACCGACGCCGGGAATAATAATAATAATAATAATAATAATAATTTATTTCCCATGGAAAGAATTACATGGTGGGGTTCTGGATAAAAAGTTGCACGCTGGCAACTTGACCAGCCCAAAAACCCATCAAAGGCAACAGAGGACGCCGGGCGCTCATATGTGAGTAAACAGATGCGAAGGTGTCAATTTACAAAAAAATAAAAATGTGTATACGAGACAGGTAGTAATACACTTTAACAATTAGAAAAACAAGTAGCCTGCATTAACAAGGAAATATTGAATGTATACATGAGCATTATAGATTACACAAAGAAAGTCTTATTATACAAAAACAGGAAGAAAAATAGGGAAAAAACATAACATAGCACTATATTCAGTGCAGCATAAACTAAATCAAATAAAGGGGGGGAAAGTCATACAGTATTGTATATGAACAAACTCATTAAACAACAAGGATTAGTTTGACTGAAAGTAGTTGTGCAGGCTGCATAAGGAAAGAAGGTCTATTTCTCGTAAGGCGAGGTTATTGAGTAAAGTCGGAAGTGTATGTCTAAGCATTTGTTGACCATAATTCGTTCTTGAGTGCGGAATGTTCCATTGTTCAGGTGTCACAGTGTCATAGGCTGCGACATGTTCGTGTAGGCGAGTTATGTTCAATCATTCTGCATTCTGTCTACAATGTCTTTTTCACGCTCGAAAGACATTTCGGCACGAACATTGCGAACTCGGGCTGGATTCATGGCACCTGGGGTGGATTTCGTGGTACCTGGGGTCACGTAACGCAAGGAGCCCCATCCGAGCACGAACTTTCAAGGGCTTTTCGATAGCGAGCGGGCGCGTTGCGGCATCTCGCAGCGGCCGCGGAATCTGCAGAGCGCATGGATTTCAATTCCGAAACTGCATGGGTGTAACGTTCTCATAAACTTTTGACGTGAAAGGTGCACTGACATTTCCAAAGGCGTGCTTTAAAAGATTTTCAATTCTGGAACTTTATGGGGTTAATGCTGTTATAAACTTGGACCAACATGCGTGCACTGGAGCCCTCGTGTCCAAGCCGTTCCAGAAATGAAAGCACGCGCTCGCAATCTTCCACACGCACGAAAATACTAAATATTACCGTGACTGTGAGCTAGCAGCTGATAATTTTCTCCAAACATTTTCAGGACGCGTGCAGAATGTGATCGATCAGACAAAGTAAAATTTGAGAAAGCAGGAGAAAGGAAATGACCTATTATTGAGGAAATTCTTTTTGCGGGCTACAAGGTCTGGCTCTAGTTGGCCACAGGGACAGTGGTCCTATGGATTTAAGCATAGGCCCCGCTGAAAATACAGGTATTTTCAGAGCGCTTCTTCGCATGCGAGCTGATTGTGGAGATACATATCTGAAGAACCATTTAGAAAGTTGCCCCAGTAATGCCTCGTATTTAAGCCCAGATGCACAAAACCAAATTATACAAATTTGTGGCGAAATTATCAAAGAAAGCCTAGTTGCAAAAGGTGGCTGCTTCTCCATACGTCCTGACAAAACGACGGACATCGCCGGAATCGAACAGCCTACTGTTTGTGCAAAGTACCTAAACAAGGATAAAAACAACATCGAAGGAGTGTGTTTAGGTTTTATCACCGGATACATGCCCTCTCCCTTTGCGACTGCAGGTTCTATGTAAATGTGTACAAACTGTTCCAGATTCTAGTCACCCTTCCAGTGACCATTGCCAGCGCAGAGAGGAGGAGGAGGAATAACTTTATTGAAAAGGGGTTGGGGTGAAAGGTTATGAGCTCGATGGGTGGGGCCCCAAGTCCAGGGCTCCACTGGCCTCTCCGCCTGCCTTACGTGACCCAGAAGTGCTAGCTGCACAGAGAGAATATTTTTTAACAAGAGTTTACTAAAAAACTACTTGCGCTCTACAATGTCTGTGGAACGCATGGTTAGACTGGTGCTTCTTACACCCACAGAGACGTCGGCATCAACGTGTCCGAAGTCATTGACCGCTTCGCTCAACTTCCCCGCCGAGAAGTTTGTCCTTTAGATAGCGAAGCAGCAAAAATCAATGCAAGTAAAAAGCTCTGTTCCTTCAGGTCCATAATCTCGTAATTATGAAAACGTATGACTGTTCGTTAGCTTTGAAACCGCAGACATTTTACCCGTTTAATCTAGCAGTTAGCGTCATGATCAAAATTATCATGCGAATACGAAAATTACGAGGGCATCAATAACCAATTTTGACCGACCTTGCTCATGGAAAGCCCGGCCCACGCGGCGTTTGCCAAGAACACACTCGGATATTGCGTAGTAACTTGCCGCATCATCTGTGGCTTTCGTTTGTCCTTTTCTTTCCTTTTTAGCTACCTGCTTTTATTCCTTTTTTGAAACGAAGCAAAACCCTCCTTTAATTTTGGGTGCAGAATAATTGTTGCCGCTGTGCAGGCAGTTAAATTACACATTTTCGTACTGGTTTCTGCATTATTCCTCTATTATTCTACCTGTATGGTGCTGTCGCGACCGCTGCATGGCCCGAGTACATATCACGATTTCTGCGATCATATTTTTGTTCTTGCCTAGATCATCTGTCTTCCTGCGCGCAAAGTTTACTATCTCTGACTCCGCCACGTGTTTATTTGTCTTGTTTGACGCATAATATACAGTGACGTTTGCTTAAATACGTAGATTTATTGGAGACTTAGACGTATATTTAAATATCTTGTTGCGAGGTGTGTATACAAGCAGTGAACTTTGTTTCCAGCGACTCTTTTTTGCCCTTTAGCGAGTTGTATCTTCGCATTTATATATTCCATTCTATCTTCGCATTTCTAATGTATATTTTGCAGAACTGCTACTTTTATGTGACTTACACAGATACGAAGATGAGAGGATTGCCCTTCGGACGGCTTTGGGGCACTTAGACGACAGGCCTTTTACGGAGGAAAAGACCTTGGGCGCGTGGCCTCGTGCGTCTGCTGTGTGCAGGGCTACAAAGGCGCTGCTGTGTTTTTTGAAGTGCGCAAGCCTGTATGACCGCCTGTGACGAAACTCAGCGATGAACGCTTAACTTTAAATGTGCAACGTGCGAACTGTGAACTTCTCTCTTCCTTCTCTTTCAATCCCTTCTCCCCCTTCCCCCGTGCAGGGTAGCCAACCGGGCTCAGCATGGTTAACCTCCCTGCCTTTCCCTTATGACTTCCCCGCAGGGGCGTCTGCGCAAGCAGGCGTTTGGTGAGTCGCGCCATCACGTACCCGAGCACACGAGGGTTGGACCCTCCCGCCTCTAACCGTGCGCGGCTTAGCCGTGTCCGGGGAAAAGGGGATCCTGGGGGTTGAGCCGACGCTGAGTGTTCGGACCTTTAAGGCCCCTCAGCAGAGGCAACACACCCCTTTGGCCTCGGCTTCACGTAGACGGCACCCCCGGACTGACCCACCCGGGGGAAATCGGTGGTCGCCTTTTCCTATCCCCCTCTCCAACCTTTTGCTTTCCTGTCTCCTTTCTATAACTATCCTATCATCTCTTCTCTTCTGTCACTTCCTAATTTTCATAGGCGGCTTGGGTTAACCTCGTGTATGTGCCCTCCCTTGGGTACAATATATTATGTTATAGTGGCAATGTACGGTTGGCGCCTGCAGCCTTACGCGTTAAGCACTGCAGCGTCCCCTAGTTGGGCTCCGTGGTGGGTGGCCGCCATTGCCGCCGAAATAAAACAAACCGTTATGGGAACACCAGCATTTCCCTGCCTACTTGATCGTCACCCTCTAAAGAGGGGACGCACCGATGAACTTAGCCTGTATTCCAACCGACCAAAAGAAATCTATTCGAAATACCATGTTGTACACAGTGAAAATGCTTCAAAACCGGCCAGATCCATTTCTCCATTCATAGTTGCGAAATCTTTGACGGAAGCTTTAGGCTCAGGTTACAAAGTCATCAAAATGGCTAGCGGAGACCTTCTTCTTGAGGTCCCTCAGAAACAACAGTACGAGAAACTCGGCAACCTTGTGACTTTCGGCAACATACCAATTTCTGTATCACCACACCGATCAATGAATAGCTCACGTGGAGTCGTATCAGAAGCAGACCTCCTAGAATTATCAGAAGCAGAACTCCTCGAAGGGTGGAAAGATCAAAATGTCACCAATGTAAAACGTATCATCATCAGACGGGACTACAAAGAAATCCCCACCAAACATCTTGTCCTCACATTTGGATCTAGCGTTCTGCCTGAAACCATCGAAGCAGGATACATTAGGTTAACTGTTCGACCATATGTCCCTAACCCTAGACGGTGCTTCCAATGCCAAAGATTTGGCCATGGCTCACAGAGCTGTCGTGGTCAAATAACTTGTGCAAGGTGTGGAGTACAGGGCCACTCCTCCGACAACTGTACTGGCACTCCTCACTGTGTGAACTGCAGTGGTGACCACGCATCCTACTCACGTTCCTGTCCAAACTGGAAAAAAGAAAAGGACATAATCACCCTAAAAGTCAAAGAAAATATTTCTTTCAAGGAAGCCCGTAAGAGGTGCTCACTTTTCCACCACACATCTTATGCTGATGCGGCGCGTCGGGGGGCAGCGTCGCAGCGGCCACTGCCACCTGCCCAGCCCGCACACAGCGAGCTGTCGCTTGTGGCCCCTGCCCCCGGGGTGGAAGGAGCTAAGCCTACCCCACCCAACCAGCAAACAAGCCCGGTTACCCTAGGGTTACCGGCACCACAACAGTCCAGGGAGGCATCCTGCGCTTCGCGTAGCGAACCGGCAGGACCGCCAGCAGCGCCCACGGTGGGTCCAGTCAAGGCTGCCTCATCCTCTGAGGCTCCTGCTGCCGCTGGCAACAGCCGGCGCAGCTCAGGCCCCAAAGGCAGCCCCATCGACCTCCGGGCTGGTGGGCACAAAAGTCTCGTCCTTCGCGGCGAGACTTTTCGCGAAATTTCTCGCTCGCAAGAGCGTGTGTCCAGCGCCTCACATGAGGCAATGGACACTACACCCATCCCGACGGCGCATCAAGCGCCTAAGGAGCGGCGAGGCTCCCTCGACCGCTTCAGAAAGGACAAATCCCGCGTTACAGGGCCTGGAAAATGTTCTGTAATCTAAGGCAAAACTTCCTTTTTGTACACACAGCACCAATTTTACTTTCAGTATGGATATAAAAATCATACAGTGGAACGTCCGAGGCATTCTTAGGAACCTCGATGATGTGCAAGAACTTCTCCACGAACACAATCCAAAAGTGCTGTGCGTACAGGAAACTCACTTAAAATCGGAACATGCTAACTTTCTTCGACAGTATGTTACGTTTCGTAAAGACCGCGATGATGCTCTTGCATCTTCAGGCGGTGTTGCCATTATAATTCAGAAAAGCATAGCGTGTCAACGTTTACCGCTGCAAACGCCCCTCGAAGCAGTGGCAGTTCGACTTATTCTTTTAAACAAACTCGTCACCATTTGCTCGCTTTACATACCCCCACATTACCACTTACACAAACATGAATTCCAGTCCCTAATAGACGAATTGCGAGAACCTTATCTTGTTCTTGGGGATCTCAATGCACACAGCGGACTGTGGGGCGACTCTCGCATCGATGCTCGAGGCCGTCTAATTGAAGGCTTTCTTTTCTCATCCGGTGCATGTCTGCTAAACAAAAAAGAGCCTACATATTATTGTCTTGCAAACAAAACTTTTTCTTCTATAGATCTCAGCATAGCTTCTCCATCCATATTACCCGAACTTGAATGGGAAGTTATAAAAAACCCTTACGGGAGCGACCATTTCCCAATACTGCTGAGAGCAACAAGACAACACGAATCTCCACCACATGCTCCCCGGTGGAAGGTCGATGCAGCGGACTGGGAGAAATACCAAACACTTACCAGTACGATCTCGTGGGCTGACATGTCTTCGCTCGAAATTGATGGTGCCGTCGAGTATTTTTCTAACTTGATAATTGATGCAGCTTCTAAATGTATCCCCCAAACAAGTGGACTTTCTAGCAAACGCCGTGTTCCATGGTGGAATGAACAATGCCGGAACGCGCGTAGGCAGCAGAACAAAGCATGGAGGCAGCTTCGCGATTCTCCTACTGCTGAAAACCTTTTCAATTTTAAGAAAATCAAATCCCAAGGTAGGAGAACGCGCAGACAAGCCAGGAGAGACAGCTGCCAAACATTCTTATCAAGCATCAATTCATACACTGATGAGGCCAAGGTTTGGAACCGGGTCAATAGAGTAAGAGGACGACAAACACATCCGCCTGCCCTGGTAGACACGCAGGGAGACAGCCTGGAGGACCAAGCGAACCATCTGGGTGCACATTTTGAACAAGTGTCCAGTTCATCGCACTATTCTACAGCATTTACAACATACAAATCAGCAATAAAAAAACAAAAACTAGAGCGAAAGAGCACCGGGAACGAGCCATACAACTTACCTTTCTCTCTAGCAGAACTGGATGCATCACTCTCCTGCTGCAACCAATCTGCCCCAGGCTCTGACCGCATACTATATGAAATGTTGAAGAACCTGTCCTCTGAAACAAAGAAAACCCTTCTCTGCCTGTACAACTCTGTATGGACCTCCGGCGAGATCCCCTCTGCCTGGAAAGAGGCCATAGTAATCCCCATCCTGAAGCAGGGCAAGGATCCATCGTCCGTATCGAGTTATCGGCCCATAGCTCTGACAAGCTGCATCTGCAAAGTCTTTGAGAAGATGATAAACCGCCGTCTGATACATTTCCTAGAATCAAACAAGCTGCTTGACCCATACCAGTGTGGATTCCGCGACGGCCGATCCACCACTGACCATCTGATACGCCTAGAGGCTCAGATTCGCGAGGCTTTTGTCCACAAGCAATTCTTCCTGTCTGTTTTCCTTGATATGGAAAAAGCATATGACACCACGTGGCGATTCGGAATACTAAGAGACCTCGCACACTTTGGAATACGTGGCATTATGCTGAATATCATTGAAAGTTATCTGTCCAACCGCAGATTCCGTGTTCGTGTGGGTAATGCCCTATCAAGACCATATGTGCAGGAAACTGGAGTACCACAGGGTGGTGTGCTCAGTTGCACCCTTTTTATCATAAAAATGAACTCTCTGCGTCTGTACATCCCACGCAACATATTTTATTCAGTATATGTCGACGATGTACAGATAGGCTTCACATCATGTAACCTTGCAATCTGTGAGCGGCAGGTTCAGCTTGGACTGAACAAACTGTCTAAGTGGGCAGACGAGAATGGTTTTCGGCTTAACCCACAAAAGTCCACATGCGTCCTCTTCTCCAGAAAGAGAGGTCTGCACCCTGATCCCAACATCGAGATACAGGGTGAGGGTCTACCTGTAAAAACTGAACACAAATTCCTAGGCCTAATTCTGGACGCGAAGTTAACGTTTATCCCACATCTCAAGTATTTAAGAAACAAGTGCCTGAAGACAATGAGCCTCTTGAAAGTGTTGTCTCGCACTACGTGGGGTAGTGACACAAGATGTCTATTGAATCTATATAAGAGCCTCATTCGTTCACGTATAGACTACGGTTCCGTTATATATCACTCCGCGACGCCGAGCGCCTTGAAGATGTTAGACCCTGTCCACCATCTGGGTATCCGCCTCTCTACGGGTGCGTTCAGAACAAGCCCCGTAGAAAGCCTTTATGCCGAATCAAATGAATGGTCGCTACATCTACAGAGAACTTACTTATCCTTTGTATACTTCCTAAAAGTGAACTCAAACAATACGCACCCTGCCTACACAAGTATAAATGATCTGTCCAGTGCCCAAACCTTTCTGAACCGCCCTTCCGTGAGAAAACCCTACGCACTGCGAGTAAGAAGTCTTGCCGAAGAAATGGATGTGTCGCTCCATGAGCACGATGTCATGCCCCTTCCTGTAGAGCTGCCGCCATGGCAGTGGCAGCTGATTGACTGTGATCTGTCCTTCATTGATGTCACAAAGCATGCGCCGGTCGCACATATCCGTATGCACTTCCTCGAATTGCAGCACAAATACTCTTGTCCGGAATATTTTACTGACGCCTCAAAGTCACACACTGGCGTGTCTTACGCGGCGGTCGGTCCATCCTTTTCGGCTGCCGGAGTTCTACACCCAAACACAACCATCTTTACAGCGGAGGCCTACGCCATCCTGGCGGCGGTTAAACACATCAAACGGTTAGACATACCCAAGGCAATCATCTTTACTGACTCTTTATCCGTGTTGAAATGTTTAAAAACTCTCAGTAGGCACAGAAACCCCGTCATTATAGCTCTTTATTCCATAATTTGCACCGCGTATGCATCCAAGCAACAAATTGTGCTGTGCTGGGTGCCAGGGCACCGCGAGATCGAGGGGAATGAGTTGGCCAACAAGCTAGCCACATCTGCTCATACAGACGCTGCCACTTCACCCATAGCTGTCCCTGTAATGGACCTAAAACCCTTTCTCAAGAAAAAGGTCAGGGCCTACTGGCAACGTCTGTGGGACAGAGAAACGAGCAACAAATTACACACTATAAAGCCTCAACTCGCTCATTGGCCACCAGAATCGAAGACACGCCGCACACAAGTTACACTTTGCAGACTCAGAATAGGACACACATACAGTACACACGCATACTTATTGTGCGGTGGTCATCCGCCTGTCTGTGATGAATGTGGCGAGCCACTTAGTGTACTTCACGTCCTCCTGCAATGCCCTGAACTAGAGCCTCAGAGGAAAATACATTTTTCATTATCGTTACGGCAGAATCTACCATTGCATCCATGTATGTTTTTGGGCAATGAACCTCTTTTTAAATACCAATCCGTTATCGCGTTTTTAAAGGATATACCTAACTTTCGTGTTATATATCCAGGTGACTTGTAGCACGGTCTCTCTGGAGAGGCCGCTGCTGCGGTATTTTATTAAAGAAAGCACGTGCCTCCTGGTCTTTGTCTACAAAGGCTTCCGGTAGGCGTCGTGCTACTTTTATACTCTTAATACTCTAAGCACCATGACCATTTCTCATCCATTCACTACCCATAGATCATTCCACACGTCACTGCCATAATTATATTCGATATATGTTTTACGCTTCTATACCGCGATTTGTTCTTAGGCCCCTTTACAGCCACATTGCATCCCGTCATCGGAACTCACTGATCATGGCAAACATACCATTCATTGTCTTGGCGCTCTTTGGCCACACTTGGCCCTTGCGCCACAAAACACCAAATATCATCATCATCATCCCTTATGACTTTTCTCTCTCTCTCTCTCTCTCGCCTACTTTTTATTTGTACTCACTGTTGCGAGTTTAATCTCGGTGTAATTACAATACACGACCGGTAACAGCTGCTGCTGCGCAATCTATTGCAACGAGGGACAGCGTCATTGAGGTTTTTTCCTGGCCGTTGCATATTGTTACGGGGAAAAGGAATAAGAAATGTATTTACAGTGTATTTACAAGACCGGCAGCGGCTGACAAGATCATAGTAAGCACGCGAAGTCCCGAGCTTCGTCTTCTTCAAGTGCTCTCAAAACGTCTTCTTCATCGCTCTGTCACATGACCCCCGGCGGCTGAAGCACCGACCCGGTGCTGGTTAGGAGGCGTTCGAGTGATACGGCTTAAGACGCGCGACGTGGACTACGTCGGAACGAGGCTGAGCCACGGTGGGGTCAAGAGGGGCGATTTCGTAGGTGACGTCGGTTACTTGACGCAAGACGCGGTAAGGACCAGAGTAGCGTGAAAGCAACTTCTCCGAGAGGCCAACGCGTCGCGACGGAGACCAAAGGAGAACCAGGGCGCCCGGTGTGTAGTGGGCGTCACGATGGCGGGTGTCATATAAGCGCCGCTGATTTTCCTGCGAGTCCACAAGTCGACGTCGGGCAATATGGCGTGCCTCTTGTGCCTGGATTATGGCGTCCCGGGCGTACTCTGATGTGAAATACAGGCTATCAGGCAGGAGGGTGTCGAAAGGTAGCGTAGGGTCGCGGCCAAACAAGAGGAAGAATGGAGAGAAGCCTGCGGTATCGTGGCGAGAAGAATTGTAGGCAAAGGCAACGAATGGTAATGCAACGTCCCAGTCGCGATGGTCAGCGGAGACATACATGGATAGCATCTCAGTGAGGGTCCGGTTGAGACGCTCGGTTAGACCATTCGTTTGTGGATGGTAAGCAGTAGCAAGTTTGTGTTTAGTCGCGCACGAGTGTAGAATGTCATTCACAACTTTCGAAAGAAAGTAGCGGCCTCGGTCGGTAAGGAGCTGTCGAGGGGCACCGTGGTGAAGGATGACGTTTTCTAGTATAAAATCGGCGACATCGGTTGCACAGCTTGTCGGAAGAGCCCGTGTGATTGCGTATCGGGTGGCGTAATCTGTTGCTACAGCAATCCACTTATTTCCCGAAACAGACGTAGGAAAAGGGCCTAAAAGATCAACGCCTACACGAAAGAATGGTTCTGAAGGCACGTCAAGTGGTTGAAGGCGGCCAGCAGGGAGCGTGGTCGGCTTTTTTCGTCGTTGACAAAGGTCACACGCAGCGACATAACGGCAGACGTCACGGTAAAGACCAGGCCAAAAAAAGCGCCGACGAACGCGGTCGTAAGTCCGTGACACGCCAAGGTGACCGGCAGTCGGCACATCATGAAGCTGGGCGAGAACAGTCCGGCGCAGATGCGAAGGGACAACTAAGAGTCGGTCAGGGCCGTCAGGGCGCATGTTACAGCGGTACAAGATGCCATCGTGGAGTTCAAACATTCGAAGGGAAGGGTCGGGCGTCGTTGAAGTCAGCCGTTGAATAAGGTCTTTTAAGAAGTCGTCCCGGCGTTGTTCCGCTCCGATATCGTCAAAAGCACTCAAAGAGAGAACGGTGACAGGAATGCCGGCCATAGAAACGTCAGGTGGGTCGACAGGATGGCGCGACAAGCAGTCCGCATCTTGGTGTAACCGGCCTGTCTTGTATACAACTGAGTAGTTGTATTCTTGAAGGCGCAGAGCCCATCGGCTAAGGCGCCCAGAAGGATCTTTCAGAGATGAAAGCCAACACAGAGCATGGTGGTCAGTAATGACTGTGAATTGCCGGCCGTACAAATAGGGGCGGAATTTTCCCACTGCCCAAACGAGAGCCAGACACTCGCGCTCAGTGATGGAATATTTGCGCTCAGCAGGGGAAAGAAGGCGGCTGGCGTAAGCAATAACACGGTCTTGTCCTTGTTGTTTCTGGGCCAGGATAGCTCCAATACCATGGCCGCTGGCATCGGTACGGACTTCTGTTGGAGCTGACGCGTCAAAGTGAGCGAGAATGGGAGGGGAAGTAAGCAGCCGGATCAGCTCAGTGAAAGCACGAGCTTGCTCACAGCCCCAAATGAAGGCAGCGTCTTTCTTGAGGAGCTGAGTAAGAGGGCGTGCAACGTCCGCAAAATTGCGGACAAACCGACGAAAGTAGGAGCAGAGGCCCAAGAAGCTGCGAACGTCCTTGGCGCACGTGGGCACGGGAAAGTCTTTCACTGCCCGGATTTTATCTTGATCAGGACGGACACCCGAAGAATCGACGAGATGTCCGAGCACAGAAATTTCACGACGACCGAAGTGGCATTTGGACGAATTGAGTTGTAGCCCCGCCCGACGAAAAACAGATAGGACCGTCGATAGGCGTTCGAGGTGCGTCGCAAAAGTGGGAGAAAAAACGATCACATCGTCCAAGTAACAGAGGCAGATGGACCACTTGAAACCGTGTAGGAGGGCGTCCATCATTCTTTCAAATGTGGCTGGGGCATTACATAACCCGAAAGGCATGACTTTGAACTGATAGAGCCCGTCGGGAGTAATAAAAGCCGTTTTCCTCACGGTCCATGTCATCGACGGCAATTTGCCAGTACCCGGAGCGAAGGTCTATGGACGAAAAATATTGTGCTCCATGGAGGCAATCAAGGGCATCGTCAATGCGTGGTAGCGGATAGACGTCCTTCTTGGTTGCCTTGTTTAGGTGCCGATAATCTACGCAAAATCGCCAACTGTTGTCCTTTTTCTTAACTAGGACAACAGGGGATGCCCATGGGCTACAAGAAGGTTCAATGATGTTACGAGAAAGCATCTTATCAACTTCGTGTTGGATGATGTCTCGCTCGGTAGGAGAGACGCGGTAGGGTCGCCGATGGATTGGGCTCGCATCCCCGGTGTTAATGCGATGTTTCACAACAGATGTTTGTCCGAGAGGACGGTCTCCAAGGTCGAATAAGTCCCAGTACGAGGCAAGGAGGCAACGTAGTTCATTGGCACACTGGGGCGGAAGGTCGGGCGCGATCATTTTCATTAGGGCATTCAAGTCTGAAGGGGCAGGAGGCACAGCAAGAGTTGCACACGAGGAGTCGTCAGCATTTAAACCCGAAATCTGGTAGTCTTCGGCCGGCGTGATTTGCGCAAGTGATATGCCGCGCGGGAGAACTTGTGCACTAAGTCCAAAGTTCACTAGCGGAAGACAGGACGTGTTGTCCGTAATGGTAATGACGGTGTGAGGAAATGCGACGTTATGCGAGAGCAGGACATCCGGATTAGGAGATACGATGTAGTCACCGTCTGGAATGGGCGGAACGGGTGAAACACCTATGTAGGTAACGGCAAGGTGAGGGAGGCGAATATGCTCTGTGGAACATAGCCGGATCGGAGCACTATCGGGGGGATCAATAGCAACAGGTAGAGCGAGTTGCACAACACCAGCAGAACAGTCTATCAAGGCGGAATGGGCTGAGAGAAAGTCAAGTCCCAGGATTAGGTCGTGAGGGCAGTGTTCTAGGACATAGAATAAAACAGAAGTATGATGATCGGCGACACTCACACGAGCTGGACACATGCCAATAACGGCCGGCGTTCCCCCGTCGGCGACTCGGAGCACAGGCGACGGGGCAGGAGTGAGGACTTTCTTGAGACGATGGCGAAGCTGAGCACCCATGACAGATACGTGCGCGCCAGTGTCAATCAGAGCCGTAACAGGTACACCATCCACGTTCACTTTGATGAGATTCCGATTTGTAGGCAGGGTCAGAAGAGGATTTTGGCGTCGGGGCGGTATAGCAGCATCACCTCTAGGTGCTGCACCTGTTAGTTTTCCGAAAGCGTGCGCCGGAAGGAGCTGGGCGACGGTGACCGACGCGATGGGGGCGAGTGGGAGGAGCGGCGATGTGGCGAAGGAGAGCGGCTAGAGCGGGCGGGCGGAGAGGAGTCGCCAGGAGTTACTGGTTGCATGCGCGGTGGGAAGCGAGAAGCAGCATGAGGCGGGCGGTCGGATGGCAGATTGGGCCAAGGGGTCGAATTCCACGAAGAGCGGCAGTGACGTGAAATGTGACCGATACGGCCACAAGTGAAGCATATTGGCCTGTCGTCGGGAGTGCGCCATTCAGTCGGGTTGCGATACCGCGGAGGGGCATTCATGTTGCGAGGGCGCATGGCAGAGGCGGACGAAGCGTAGTCAGGCCGATTAACGGAGCAGACATTCATCAAGCCAACGTTGGCCAATTCCTGGCGTACGACGGTCTGGATCAGGGAAACGGTGGACTGGCAATTGTCGGAGCCAAGGGTTGGGGTTTGGATAGGAGATGCGGCCTCGATTTCACGCCGGATGATGTGGACGATGTCATCAGAGCGATTGGGTGTGGGCAGACTGCGGAGGTCTTCGCAGGTGGACGTAGCAGCCGTGTTGGGGAGGCGGGGAAACGGGTGGGCAATGCGGCGGCTCTTGGCTTCTTCAAACCGCCTGCATTCGGTAATGATGGCTTGTACAGTAGAAGAATTCTTAAAGACGAGGAGGTGAAAGGCGTCATCTGCTATGCCCTTAATGACATGTGCGACCTTATCAGCTTCGGACATTCTCGGATCCACTTTGCGGCACAGAGCGAGCACGTCCTGGATGTATGTGAGGTAGGACTCAGTGCACGTCTGGACACGCGAAGCGAGGTCTTTTTGAGCGGCGCGCTGACGTCCAACAGGCTTGCCAAACAAATCCGTGAGCTTCTGTTTACAAATGTCCCAGGTGGTAAGTTCCTCTTCGTGGGTCTGAAACCAGACGAGTGCCGTTCCCGCGAGATAGAAGATGAAATTAGCCAGCATGGCGGTCTGGTTCCAATGGTTGCTCTTGCTCACCCGCTCATATAGTTGAAGCCAGTCTTCAACATCCGTGTTGTCAGTGCCGGAAAAGGTGCCGGGGTCGCGCGGTTGTGCCAGAATGACGGTTGGCGTGGGGGTCGACGAGCCCGAAGCATCCTCGCCTTGAGCTGGCATGGTAGATGCAGCCAAGGAGCGCCCGCTGCGTAAATCCGTCTTGAACTTGAGCCCGCAAACTCCACCAAAAATGTTACGGGGAAAAGGAATAAGAAATGTATTTACAGTGTATTTACAAGACCGGCAGCGGCTGACAAGATCATAGTAAGCACGCGAAGTCCCGAGCTTCGTCTTCTTCAAGTGCTCTCAAAACGTCTTCTTCATCGCTCTGTCACAATATGTTCAAAAATGTAAACAAGGTTCTTGAATGGCAAAGATTCATCAAAATATTTGTCCTCAACTTATTAATTTCATGGCCTTTACGTTCTTCATATCAGCTGTATACACTGCTTTGCTGGTTTCGAACTGATATAGTTCTAATGTCCGTGTGATATTTTCTTTCCTTCTTAAATAGACAAAAAAACGCGGCCGCATTGATATCAGTTATTTCTGCCAGAATTTTTAGGACATCCGAGTATATTCTTTTATGAAAAAATACATATTTTTCTTGACAGTGCGTAGCGTTCAATAATTCGTTTGCAGCATCTAATATACAATTGCCTTGGCAACGCAGTTATTGTTCATGTATTTGGTCTCTCGACAACTTCTATAAGGAGGAGGCCGCGCTGCAACCTGAGCCCCCCCCCCCCCCCCGAACAAAATTTCTGGCTACGCCACTGGGTGCAACCGAACTAGGCAGGACCACTAAGCTTCATCAAAGTCACTCCCTCACCAGAACAGGAATTGGCCTCCCTGGTGCAGTATTCGGCCACTACCTCCCTCATGACTCCGACAATTAACCCATGGCCCTCAGTCCCCAGTGGCTGCGGAGCACCTGACCAAGGCGGCGGTCAGACGTGCGACGCGGCAGAGGGTGCTAAGAATCTCTGGGTCCGGACAGGCCGCCAATGAAAACTGAACCTGGCAACGTTCAACACGCGCACCCTCTCGAGTGAGGCTAGCTTAGCAGGACTATTTGAAGAATTATCAGGCATTTCCTGGGATATTATTGGCCTTAGTGAGGTTAGAAGAACTGGTGAGGCACAGTGCTGACTAACGGCCACGTCCTCTGCTACAGAGGTCTTCCAGATAAAAGAGAATCCGGGGTAGGATTTCTAGTTCATAACAACATAGCGGGCAACATTGCTGAATTCTACAGCATTAGTGAGAGGGTAGCAGTCGTCGTAATAAAGCTGAATAGGAGGTACAAAATGAAGGTAGTACAAGCCTACGCCCCAACCTCCAGTCACGATGATGAAGAAATAGAACAGTTTTATGAAGATGTCGAATTAGCAATGAGAAAGGTGCAAACTCAGTATACTGTAGTCATGGGCGACTTCAATGCAAAAGTGGGCAAAAAGCAGGTTGGTGAGCAAGCAATTGGCAACTACGGCATCGATTCTAGGAATGCAAGAGGAGAGATGTTGGTAGAATTCGCGGAAAGAAATAGGCTCCGAATAATGAATACATTCTTCAGGAAGCGCAGCAACAGGAAGTGGACCTGGAAAAGCCCTAATGAAGAAACAAGGAATGAAGTAGATTTCATACTCTCTGCCGATCCAAGCATAGTGCAGAATGTAGAAGTGTTAGGTAAGGTAAAGTGCAGTGACCATAGGTTAGTGAGGTCTAGGATTTCTCTCAATTTGAAGAGAGAAAGAGTGAAATTAGTCAAGAGGAAAGAGGCCAACCTAGACGCAGTAAGGGTGAAAGAAGACCAATTCAGGCTGGTGCTCGCTAACAAATATGCAGCTTTAGAACAGGAAGATGAAGATAACATAGAGCTAATGAATGAAACCGTAACTAGGCTGATCTCAGAAGCAGCAGCTGAAGTGGGAGGTAAGGCACCAAGGCAACCAGTAGGAAAGCTCTCCCAAGAAACAAAGGACCTAATAAAGAAACGGCAAAACATGAAAGTGTCCAACTCAAGAGATCAGACAGAATTCGCTGAACTGTCAAAACTGATTAACAAGATGAAAGTAAGGGATATTCGAAATTATAACGTGATAAAGATTGAGGAAGCTGTAAAATATTGACGCAGCATGAAATCAGTAAGAAGAAAGCTTGGCATAGGACAAGGCAAGACATAGGCGCCGACTACGGGGGGGCTCTGGGGCTCGAGCCCCCTCCGGAATTTCCCCGGCGGGGCTGAGCCCCCCCCCCCCCCCCCCCGGAAATCCGTAGCCGACCCCCTCCCCCCGCCCCTAAAATGTCATTACCGGAGTTCTGTTACCCACATAACTTGAGGATTCTCTTGCGGTGCCTCCACCTTTTCACTTTTGTTGTGGCTAAAAGCTTACGGCACCATTGTTCGCGCGACGTGCACGGCTTTTAATTTATACTTTCGCTTTATTTCGGCAAATTCTGACAATAGGAGGACAAGAGCATTAGAAGCACCATCGGCGGCTACCTAATCCGTGTTTCCTCATTTTAACATTTTTTTAAAATTTCCCCTGAGAACACACAGACACAATATATTTAAATATATACAAAGGAGAAAGTTTATTATACTTTTTAAAGAGAAGGAGGTATCCAACTAAATGGATAGCCTATACCTAGAAAATGAATGTATGTTCACATCACTTCAAATTACTTTGCGTGCTTTTTTGACCCTGAAAAAAACCTGCACACTTCAGTGACCCCTTCGGTAGAGTCTTCTATCAACGGCGTGTGAAAAGCACGTGAGTGATATGTTTCTCAATATTGATTATCTTTCCAGTAGGCAATGCTAACGACTGCCGACAAAATAAATGAAAAAAAGCTCTTCTAATTATTTACAACTTTTACGCGTTAGGGATGGAAACATCGCTTCTTGCATGCAGAGGCGATGCATGCATACGCTTCTTGCATGCATACGGGGTGGGGTGTTTCAGCAAACACTTTCAAAAAATTTTTAAAGGTTGCCTGTGGCAGATAGCACAATTCTAGTTCATGAGCTGGTCTACTCGAAGAGGTGGACATTACTTGCACAAAAATTGAAATGCATAATCGACTAATTTAAAAAATCACCAATTAGGTTTTTAACATAGTAACTTATGGCCCGTGTTGCAATTTACAAACTCTAGCAGTGGAATTCGCAAGGCGGATGCTCTAGGAACTAATTCTCAGGATGGCACCAGTTTCGGGATAATTCCCGAACATTGTGGAGAAATGCATTGGCGTTCCACTTACTTTTGCGCTTACCCGCCGTGGTTGTTTAGTGGCTATGGTGTTGGACTGCTAAGCATGAGGTGGCGGGATCAAATCACGGCCATGGGGGCTGCATTTCGATGGGGCGAAATGCTAGAACACCCGTATACTTAGATTTAGGTGCCCTTTAAAGAACCCCAGGTGGTCTAAATTATTCCAAAGTCCTCCACTACGGCGTGCCTCATAATCGGGTCGTGGTTTTTGGCACGTAAAATCCCATAATTTGTTCTTTTCATACTTTTGTGATTTGATGCATAAAACGACGTTTTGTTGAGAAAGTGACTGGCGTGCCAATGACTGGCACGCCAATGCGTCAATACATTCGTCATGTTTATAATGCACCATACCCTTCCCACACAGCTCAACTTTTTCTCAATGCCAGGGTAATCAGTATACACAACTTGTATAAATACAGACTGAGCGTGAAGTTCAAAACTGAGATAAGAGAAAACCTCAGAAGTCTACAAACTCTAGCAAATTGGGAAAATAAATTATCATGCTACCCAACTAGATATGCAGAAAGCTGGTTAGTTCATACTCCTCGTCTTAATACCGGAAAACAGCGCTTATCTTACACGTTACCCTGTCTCTTGAACGCCTACGAATTAGATGGCTTTGATTTATTTTCTTCTTCTTATCGGAATCTCCGTATTATGTACAGTGCTTAATTTTGCACACTTCCTTTCGCTGTGGTTTCATGTTGTTCCGTGGTTTTTATTGTTAATATAATCTGGTTATGTTCAAGACACCATCATTACACTGTTTGTTACATTTCACTTACCGTGCCAATTTTGTGTATACTTTTATGAGTTGATATGCTGCTTCTGCCAAAATAAACAAATCAGGGGCTGTGGGCTGGTCAAGCTGCATGTGAGCAGCTTTTTTCCCTCTGTCCTCCCATCTAATATGTATGATGGCAAATAAACTTAATATTATTATTTCTCCGCAAAGTTAGAGAATTAATATCTCGACACTGGTGTTTGCCTGAGAATTAGTTCAAAGTTGATCCGCACTCCACGGCTAGAATTTGTAAATTACAACATGGGCCATAAGGCAATTAGCTAAAAACCTAATTGGTTAATTTTGTTAATTAGTCGATTATTCATTTCTTTTTTTGTACAAGTAATGCCCGCCTCTTCGAGTAGACGAGCTCATGAACTGGAATTGTACTATCTGCCACAGGCCACCTTTAAAAATTTTGGAAACTGTTCGCTGAAACACCTTAATTGTATATAGAATTCACTCAGTAACCGAAATGATGCCAAGCTGGATTCACTCAAAAGGAGAATAAATAGAAGTCTAGAAGTCGTGCGCAGCAGCGCTTATACTCGGACTCAAAGTACTAAAAAAATAAAAAAAGAGTGCAGTTTCGCCGGGAAGGCGAAGCAGTATTAGTGATAGCGAAGTAGAAGACAATTACACGAAGGAAGATTCTTACCGTGTAAATCCGTGTACGGATCGCACCCGTGTAAGCTCCGCACCCATAACTTGACAGCCAATATTAAAAAAAGACATCCAACTGAGAAGCAATCGCGTCCCGTGCGTTCATTCCGATCGGGCTCAACAGCGAATTGTCGCGCGCAGGGTACTTTCGCGCGTCGCTACTGGATGTCGAGAGGACGCGATCGCGGAGGTTTACGGCGGATTTCATACGCGTAGTTGGAAAAATGAGGTCACATAGCCCGGTCCCATGAAATGCTCGTCAAAATCGCGACGGAAAAGTGTGGCCCTTACACGAGTTATAGTAGCCATATAAATTGTAGTAAACATTCACCTAAAGTTAAAATAGTAAGCATAGTGGACATAGTGGACATATAAGCATGGACCATGTAAACCTGTAAATACCTCACTGGATGACCTCGAGCACTCGCTTTTACAAAGCAAGCATTGTGAAGAACGCCGGCAGCGGAGGCAAACGGTTCGTACAGCCACGCGATTCACTGCAACTTCGAAAATTAGATTCATCATCATTATCTGTCTATTTTTATGTCCACTACTGACGGCCTCTGTGAGTGATCTGCGATGACCTCTGTCTCTTAACTCTGCAAAACTAGGGCCCAGAAAAACAGCCCAGCAAGGAAGACAGCAGGCATGAAGTTAGCAGCCATCCCTGGTTGCCCTTTATCATTGCATCCACCAACGATTACCAACAATTAGATATGGCACGTGGGCCCCATAAGCGTCAGCCGCGAACAGTCATTCACAGCTACGGCAGGGCTAGAGGAGAGGTGTTAACATCAGGATCAATGCGAAGCGAAGGCTGCCAAGGCGTCTAACCAGGGTCGGCCAGGAGTGAGCGCGTGCTGGCAAGCGTGCGTGGGGTCTCACCTTAAATGTCTCGTGCTTTGAGGCTAGTTGAGTGTTTAAAACTAGTCGAAATTAGCGCGACCCGACGGCTACGACACCACCAACCCGTCTGGCCAAAGCTTGATTACTACGCGGGTGGCCGCGGCCGAGCATGAGCAGCCGAAAGTCGGCTTCTTTCGGAAGTATGTAATTCTTATCGAAATTCGAAAGCATAGTAAGCATAGTTTCGTTTCCTTCAGCCTGGTTATTAAACTGCGTCAATAAATATACACAGTAACAGTAGGAATAAGCGTGCTGATCCAAACGCCCTTCTTGATTGACGTCAGCTATTGGCCAATAGCAGCCGCGTATGGGAATCTGCTATATTACGAAATAACGCGTCCGGAAAAGAGTGAGGAGCAGTAATCTTCTGCTGAAAAGAGAACATTTCAGGAAATGGTGGCTGCGCGCTCCGCTTGCGAGCTCCACGCGCCGCGCACCACTGCGAAATTTGGCTCAGATGTTCACAGCAGCGTGTGCTATCCATGGACTGTGGTTTTCACGAAGACCGAGGGTTGGTTGGGTACCCCTTTGCCTTACAAAGAATACGTGCAAGTATGAACATAGCAAGAAAGAAAAAACATAGATTCCAGCTTGTAAAATAGGACTGATAAGTACAATGTAGGGAACGCATTTCTTAAAACGACGTGGAGTGCAGTTCTTATGGGCGAGTTCAAGAATTTATAAATGAGAGCCTAACATCTGCAGTATTTTAGTGCAAAATTTGAATACCCTAATTCGTGTGTTGTCTGTCAGGTTGATAATATGTCCAAAGTTTTAGGCATTGTGCACAACTACATAATTATATTCGAACTCTGTTCTGTTTTTATTAAACAAACATCTTACACGGATACCTAGCTTCTTTTTACATGTATGTCTAATCTACGTTTTAGGTCTGCTCTCTTTTCAACTGGTTAGAGCGCTCGTTTGTGCAAACAATAAATGAGCGACCAGCTAATTGCATATGTGCTTCCTCAAACTAGTAGTCGGGCTATTTTTGTCGTGGACACTGAATGTGTTACGACCAAAGTAAATTTTCATCATCACTTTTAGGAATTTCATTCAACTTTCCTGAGCTAGAACAGCGTGTAGAAATGAAAAACTGAAACTTACATTAGCAGACTTGTTTTTAGCTCTAAATATTACACATTTTGTTTTCGCAGCGTTCAATCGAAGTTGGTTTGAGCTCAGCCACAGTGCAAAATCATTTAACCAAGCGAATAAGCTGCAACTGCAAAATAAATGCAACTGAAAGTGAAAACGGCCTCGACTTCACCATTTCTTTTTCGTGACATGTCGCATTAGTTCAGGCCTAGCGAGCTTACGAGATATTTGGTTTTGGAAAGCATCGGCAGTGGGCAGTACGTTCGAGCTGCCGTATACTTTTCTTTTGTTACCAAAGCTACCTGTCTGGCATTTTGGATACGCGCGGCAGTTTGTAACTTAATCTTCTGTTTCGAAATGTGCAAATACTCGGCACGTCGGTTAACACGTCAGCCCCCGATGCCTGCACTGTAAGCACAAAGTGCTCCGCGATTGAAACACGATATTCAAAGCGCATAGCTGCCAAAGCTATTAGCGTCACTGGTGGGCGGTGAAGGGACACCGAGCTGATGCATTGTGGTATACGGTGCAAGCGACAGCCTTTGTGACGCGTTGTGACTGCATTTGGTCTCCCGTCGATCACCGAGTGTCCACAGGTGGCGCAAGAAGTGCCGGCAGCCATGCTCTCCGATTCGGTCTCGCGAAGGACGAATCGAGCTCGTTCACGGCGCTCTGCTCTGCACTTGACTCTACGGTAACGGGTCGTTTTCGCCAGTTCGTTCCACTGATAACTGCTGGCTTCGAGCACTCATGCGCATCATTTATATTTATTTTGCTGTCATAAATTGACAGATTACTAATGCAGATGTTAAAGTACTTTGTGAAACGCTGTATGCTAACGTGTTACACGCCTCCATCGAGTACAAGGAATAAAAGATGGTATGAACCTAGCTTGTTTGAATGAACAATACGTGCAAGAAAAAAAAGATAAAGCAATTTTTTTATTAAGTGAAGGAAAGTAGTTTGTTAAATTTCAGGCACTTTTCCGAGAACTGAGAGCACGGGAGCTAAAGGTTCAAAGGTTGTGTAGCCTGTTGTGTTTATTCGTCTTCTGACTTGGAGCATGTTTCGCTCGTTGATGCATATGTAGGGGAATAAGGGCTGCATGGTCCCAACGTCCGCTCACGATTTCTGTTCCCAGCAAGGCAATTGAATACTAGCGCGTACGGTCGAGGAGTTGCGTTTCGAGCGTGGCATGTTCCGGCGCGACGCACACACCGCGCATTCCATACCGAAAGACGTTCGATTGGAAAACCTGCCTTCGGTCACGACAAACCGGAAGGCGAGAACAAGCACAATCAAGAGGCTCGGCTAACTCGATGAAAACGAGCAGGGTGCGAACAGCCCAGTGACGCCGCCGTGAATGCGCAAGAACGCGACGGTGGATCTTTACGGCTGTTGCCGTATCGTTTGTTGGAGCCTGCGAAAGAGTGGTGTCTGGATGTTTCCGACACACTCAAATAACCTCGAATAACGAATCGAATATTCCTATGACTTCAAAATAACTCCTTCTTGGGCGAGTTGGTGTTTACTGAACATGATACTTGATAGCGCAAAACTCGAAAAAAAAAGGCAACAGTGAAAGACGAGAGGAAAGGAAAGACGAGCGCTACACTCACAACTACTAACACTCACAGTTCTACCGATTCCTATGAACGAGGAATCGACCATATCTATTGTGAATGATTCACGACTATGCACGTGCTGTCCTAGCCAGCGGTTGTCATATGCGCATTCGTAAATGTACCAGCTTCTGCGATTTCCCGTGTCACACGCGTTTTGCTCTTCTTGATTGTGAAAGTGTTCACAAGGTCGGGCGAACAGTCCTTGCTAGTCGGACAATGACTTGCCAGAAAACCTTCAAAAATGTTTTCCTTCGTGCGTATGTTTTCGTTGTTTGCGTGCTCCATTAACCTATCGTTAACACATCTCCCAGTTTGGCCAACGTATAGTGGTGAGCACTGTTATGGTGAACACCTCATTTGTATTCAAATTGGTATAACTTCAGCATACCTTCTACTTCCGGGGGGAAATGTGCCGAATACGGCGCCTAATGATGATGCTGATAAAATAAATAATAGTTTTCTGTATTATGTGCGAAACATCAAGTCCTAGAGGCTCGTGAAACCTAATGAGGTGTTCACCATAACATTGCTCACCACTGTACACCCTTCCACATCTTAAAGCAATTTGGTAGACTACACCTTCTGCACATTGTAGGAGCTGGGGGTCGTGGCCTCAGAGTCCGATGTCAAACTGCCGGTCGCGCCCTAGCCTACGCCACCGGTGCGTCTCGAAACGGGTAGCTGGCCTACGATACCGGGGCGTCACACGGAGGCTAAGCAGGCCCGCGCCGTCATCCGAGCAGAGTTGACGAGGAGGGTTCGCTTCTTTCATGATCAGTACGAGGTCGAGAGGTAGGGTAAACGGCACAGGGGGTTTGTTTACGTCGGAAAGGCAAACTTATTTACAGGACATGGGGATACACGTACTGGCCGGACTATGGAGCAAGTACATTGTTCTCGTAGGATGAGCTACATGATGGAGCTGATGGGATAGCACTGTTTACATCTCTCAAGGAGAGCACAAGGAAGAGCACTTACTACATCTCAGGGCAGATGGGAGAGCACTCTATATGAGCCGCAAACGTCTGCCTAAAAGCCCTCTGGCCAAGCTGCGGTCCCACCTTCCTCCAATCGGAGCGTCGAGAGTCACTGAAGGGTCCGCCTTGAGGGCGAGGGTGCGCATAATCCCCGGCGCCTTTGTTCCCTGAACACATTCGGAGCAGTGCCCTCTAGCACACACTGCTCACTCACCACAGAAAGGGGGGGACGCTAGTAGACAGGTGGCTTCGCGCTTGGTTGATATGGCGCGTCTGGATCCCCTGGAAGGGCCAGCCATCGACGGATTTGTTTGGAGAACGGCCTTGGGGCCCAGCGGGTCTATCGAGTGGCCGTGAGAAAGCGTCGTAGAAGCGGCGCTTTTCCAAGACTTTCTTGCTCCTAGCGTCGTGGTCGGCGTCCCGGTGACAGGTAGTAACCACGTATTCTTTGAAAGGTGTCTAGGCATGGTGTCGCCGCTGATCTTTCTTGTAGGATGTTTTTAAGCCACCCGAAGCGATTCGTCACAGGAAATCAGGAGATACTCCGAGTTCGCTGACCCCGTTGGTCGCCGAACGCAACAGCTCCTTCACGTCCCGGAAAATCTCGACTGGCCAGTGCAGACAACCGCTGGTCAGGATGAGAGTGGCTGGTGACCAAGAAGATGGCTTGGCGTTCGGCAACAGCTGCAAACTCGGAATGCAACCAACCATCTCACAACAACCGACACGGAAGAGTCGATCCCGGCAACACAGAACCACTGAGCGTGCAAAAGCCCGGAATCAGCTGTTTAGCTCACCAGGCTTCATACCAAAACTTCAATGTAAGCCGCTCATCTGGCGACTGCAAATTTCCACCCCAAAATTTTGTGCCGCCAAAACGAGCGCTCACGTTCCCTTCAGTTCAACAAAACCTGACTGTCGCGCTGCATTAGAGCAAAGGTATACGTAGAACTAAAACCAAAGGCTCTGAAACCAATGCCATTTTTTTTCGTGCCATTTCGCATTAGTTCAGGTCTAGGGATCATACGAGAGATTTGGTTTTGCAAAGCATCGCCAGTGCGCAGTTCGTTCTAGCTGCCGTATACGTTTCTTTTGTTGATAAAGCTAGCCGTCTGGCATTTTGGATAAGCGCGGCAGTTTGGAACTTGATCTTCTGTTTCGGAATGTACTCGGGAGATCGGTTAACACATCAGCCCCCAATGCCTGCGCTGTAAGCACAAAGTGCTCCGCGATGGAAACGCGATTTTCGGAGCGCATAGCTGCCGGACCTATTAGCGTCACTGGTGGGCGGTGGAGGGTGGGCATTGCACTGGTGGGTGGGCACTGGTGGGCATTGTGGTATACGATGCCATTGGGACGCATTGTGACGGCATTTTGTCCCCCAGCGATCAGCGAGCGCCCAAAAAGAACCGGCGGCCATGCGCTCCGAATCGGCCTCATTAACGGCGCACTGCTTTGCAGTACACTTCGCTATGCAGTAACGGGTCATTTTGGCCAGTTCGTTCCACTGATAACTGCCGACTTCGGGCACTTATGTGCATCATTTTGTACTTGACATTTATTTTGCTGTCATAAATTGACAGATCCCTAGTGCAGATAATAAAGTACTTCGTGAAACGCTGTATGCTAACGTCTTACACGCATCCATCGAGTACAAGGAATCAATCATGGTATAACATATCTTGTTTGAATGCAAGCAATGTAAATGCAAGCAAAAATGATAAAGCAAATGTTTTTTATTAAGTAAAGGAAAGTAATTTGGGAAATTTCAGGAACTTTACCGAGAACTGAGAGCACGGGAGCTAAAGTTCAAAGAATGTGTAGCCCGTTGCGTTTAATACTCGTCTGACTCGGAGCATGTTTATCGCTGATGCATACGAGTATGTAGGGGAAGAAGGCTGAGTGGTTTCGACGTCCGCTCGCGGTTTCTGTTCCCAGCAAGGGAATCGAATACTAGCGCGGACGGTAGAGGAGTAGGGTTTCGCGCGTGGCATGTTCCCCCTACGTCGTGGTCGTCTCATCGTCGTCATTCAATCTTTCTCATCCGACTCTCCTCATGCCGTCGTCGTCACACAATTGTCATGCATTAGTTGTCATGCATGACATCTTCTACCGCCGTTGTCGTGAGGCCACCGTGGTCGTGCTAACGCCATCATTCCAGCTTCGCCAGTTGATTCTTGTCACGCCCTCATCGTCATGTCATCGATGTCACACAGTCGTCTTCATAGAACTGCCGTCATCATGACGTGGCATTTCACCATCGTCATCGCTTGAGAAAAATCATCCCATCGTCATCATGTTGTCGTCGTCATATTGCCTTGGTCGTCCCAAGGACATTGTTTCTTTTTTGTCAATCTGTCGTAAGTAAGCTGCTGTCATTCAATCGTGATATATGGCCGCCAATGTCAAGCTATCGTCGTCAACAGTAGCTGTCATGCATCTGTTGTCACATGGTCTTCATTACGCCGGCGCAGTCCTGCCATGACCGCCATTCCACGTTCGTCATGTGACTCTCATCATGCCGTCGTCATCACCCCATCTACGCCGTCTGAGTGGCCCCACGTGTCTAATATCTTAGGCAACTATGTATGTTGTTCGTGGTCGTGATGCCGTCTTGGTTGTTCTGTATTCGTCATTCCAGCTTCATCATATTGCCACCCAGCTAGCACTGCTAAAATAGTTAACAAGCGACAGATTAGCAAAAAGAAACGTCTGCCTTTAGCAATGGCTGATCCTCGGAGATCGTGCGCGCAACCACATACTTCGTCCTTCCACCCTCAAGGAGGCCAGTCTCATCACGTGCGAACTTATTTCGCGTCATTTCTCCCCTCTCAAAAGCGATCGACCCCGTCGCTTCAAGGAAGGAAGGAAGGAAGCAAGAGAAAGGCAGAAGGCAGGGAGGTTAACCAGAATAACGTCCGGTTGGCTACCCTACACCGGGGGAATGGGAAGAGGGAACACTAAGATGACAGGGAGAGAGAGGAGGGAAGGAAAGAAGGGAAATTGGCGGCTAGTTCGCTGACGCGTGTTATTGCACTAATAGTCACAGACCTTGACAGAAGCCCGTCGTCCTCAAGAAGTACAAAAGTGACTTCACCGTTTTAGGTCCCGACGAGCGATGGGGGCGGTGTTCCAGCAGCAGCTGCACGGAAAGCGTCCGATTGTCCAGTTTTTTTAGCACGTTACCAAGTTCTTGTCTTTCTGGGGCATATCGTGGACAGTGGCACAGCAGGTGGTCAATAGTTTCGTCGGTGCCGCAGACCTCGCATGCTGCACTGTCGGTCTCTCCAATTAATGTAAAGTATGCCTTTGTGAAGGCAACTCCTAACCAAAGGCGACAGAGAAGCGAAGCTTCACGTTCGAGGAAGTCCGAATGGAGGTCGGAGTTGCAATTAGGGGTTTAATTGATCCAGTCGTGTAAGTCGTAAGTTTGGCGAGTTCCACTCGGTCAGTGAGAGACTGTGTGCCAGGTGTCGAAGCTGCCTTGCGGCCTCTGTCCTCTAAAGTGGAATTGGAACGCTGAGCTCTTTTTGGTGTGATGTGCGAGCAGCGTTATCTGCGGAATCATTGCCAGTGATTCCACAATGACCAGGTACCCATTGAAATACAACCTTGTGGCATTTTTGTTGGACGTGATGGTGAAGTTTCACGGTTTCGTATGTCAACTGTTCATGACAGCCGCGTCGGAGAACGGCCTGCATGCACTTTGTAATGGCGGTTTTGAGCCTGAAAATAGAGCCCATTTTCTAGGTCTTTCAGAATCAATGAATTCTGGTGCACGACCCAGAGCCGTTAGTTTTGCCGCCGTTGAGGTCGTGACATGCGATGTCTTGAACCGCAGTGTTATTCCTCGTGTTGGTATAACCACCGCACCACCAGAACTAGACGACGTAGTCGATCCATCGGTATATATGTGCACGTGGTTGCTGTACTTTTCATGCAAGAGGAGTAAGCTCAGTTGTTTTAGAGCAGGGGCCGGTACATCTGACTTCGTCTGTAGTCCTGGATTCGTTATATGTACTTGTGGACGGCTCAAACACCACGGATGAACCACTGGCTTGGCCGCAGGTGCGTACCCCGAAGTAAACGATGCACGATGTGCACTGACAGTAGCGCTAAATGTCGAGCAGGTCCTTTCAGCAGTGAGGCTCGCCAGGTGGTGGGAAGGGGTCCTAGCATAGTGTCAGAGATGCGTACGCATTGTCTCAACGGTAATGTGCGTCGTTATTGGGCAATCCTGGGCAATGACAATGGTTTCAGCCGTTTACGCACTGCGTGGTAAGCCATGACATATCTTAAGTGCTTGGGCTTGAATGCTCTTAATCGTACGGAGGTTAGTCTTGTAGGTGTTGGATATTGCAGGCAGGCTGTACTGCAGGAATCCAACGAACAACGCCATGTACAGCTGTAACATACCGTGTATGGATACTCCCCAACTTTTTCCTGCAAGGAACCTGAACAGGTAACAGATAGCAGTCGGCCGATTTTTCACGTAAATCACGTGCGGAGTCCAAGACAGGTCTCTGTCAATTACGACTCCCAGGAACCTGTAACTTCTGCTGTATGGTATAAGTTGTCTGTTAATTGATATTCCGTAAGCAGACATTGGCTTCCTGGTAAATGCCACCATTGCGCACTTTCCACATACAATTTCAAGTCCTTGTTGACGAAGGTAGCAAGATGTAATTGTGGCTGCCTTCTGAAGCCGAGCGCGAAGCTGAAGTCGTGTTACAACAAATGCCCAAATGCAGATGTCGTCCGCATAGATGGAAAGTCGTACGGTGCTGGGCAGGCTGTCAACTAATCTACTGAGGGTTAGATTGAAAAGCGTCGGGCTCAACACTCCGCCTTGAGGCACTCCTCGGCTACCGTAATGCTCGGATGTCGGGCCATTTCTGTGTGCACGTAGAATGATCTTCTCTGGAAGTAGCTGCACACCCACATATATATCTTACCACCAAGTCCTACTGCTTCTAACGCGCCAAGGATGGCTTCATGAGTGACATTATCATAAGCCCCTTTAACGTCTAGAAACAGAGCAGCAGATAGTCGTTTACAGGCCTTCTGGTGTTGCGCAAATGTTACCAAGTCAGCAACGTTGTCGGTTGACGAACGGCTACGCCTGAATCCGGTTATAGCGTCTGGGTAGAATTCATAGTACTCTAAGTACCATTCCAGACGTGTTAAAATGATTCTTTCCATTGTTTTTCCGACACAACTAGCAAGTGCGATCGGACGGTATGAGGAAATGTACAAGGCGACTTCCCAGCTTTCAGAAGTGGAATGAGGTGACTTGACTTCCATTCTTGCGGAACCGTACCCGTCTGCCTAGAGTCGTTGTATAGGAGCAAGAGTTCCTTCCGAGCTTGGTCTCCTAGGTTACACAGAGCACGGTACGTAATGCCGTCAGGTCCTGGCGCTGAAGAACGCCTGCACAAAGCCAGCGCAGCTTCTCGTTCTTCCATAGTAAACGAGCACTCCATGTGGGGATCGCGTGAGAACAGTGGGTGGTCGAGCGTCCCCGTTCCCGTTCCATTGGAATTTGCCTCGCCAGCAATCTTTCTGCAGAAAGATTCAGCGACGTCAATCTCTCTACATTGTAGATGTAGTGCCAGAGATTTAAACGGGTTGCACTGACCAAAGGTTGTGCGAAGGCCACGAACAATCCTCCATATAAGCGATAAAGGTTTTCGCGGATCCAGGGACTCGCAAAAGGATACCTATTGTCGGGAAGCCAGCTTGTTCATGTGACGCTGTATTTTCTTTTGTGTTTGTCTAGCCAATCTCAAGTCATGAGTGGACTTCGTGCGTCTATATCTTCGTTCCGCACGACGGCGAATTGCTAGAAGTTTCTCGAGTTTGATGTCGAAATTGGTGCGGGCAGAACTCTTCAAAAGCGAATGCGTGGTTTTTTGTATGGCATCCTTTATCGCGCCCTCTAGGTTGTAGGAGGTACCGTCACGACAGCAGTCTTCCATGATTATTTTCTATTTAGGCCAATCGGTGCACTGGACTGCTCTGGGGAACTTGGAGCTAGTCAGACCTTCAATTTTCAAGTAAGTTGGGATGTGGTCGCTACCTCGCGTTTCTAAATCCGAAAACCAAGCACTCTTCTCGAAAACGAACGTGAAACGAAGGTAAGGTCCAAGCAGCTACTATACTCTGATCCACGCAGATAAGTGGGGCTGCCATCATTTGACAGGCAAAGTTCGCATTCGGAGGCAAAGGACACCAATGTTCTGCCTCTAGAGTTCACTTTGGAGCTTCCCCATAGGTAATGGTGGGCATTAAAGTCGCCAGTGATCACCCACAGCTGTGGAGTCGATGTCAAAATTCCCTGTAAGCGCTCACAATCCACGCGACTTGTTGGAGATAAGTAGGCTCCAAGAATTGTGAACGTGAGCTTTTTCTTCTTCACTGTCAAGCAAAGATATTGATTTACTTCGTCAGAAGGCACTGGGTGATGCACATAAGTCAGGTCACGGCGTATAAACACAACAATCTTGCTGCACTCATTGGTGCGCAACAATCTTGCTTCACAACAGTTGGTGCACAACAATCTTGCTGACACAAGAAGTGTGTTTTTCATAGAACGCTTGTACCCTTGTCTCTTTTTGTTTCTCTGCAAAATCTGGGAGCTGCCGCTCCCTTGTTGCGGCAATGGATGAAGAAGCCCTCGAGGACCTTCCTGGCGCCCAACCATCACATCGGGTCGCGTCCAGGAAACGTGGAAACGCGTCAAGTGACACGGACAGCGAGGCAACCGAGTTGTACTCGTATTCTGACAGCGTCGACTCGTCGGACGACGATTTCGCGCTTGTCATGAGCCGAACTACAAAAAGAAGACTGCTATGGAGGTCTTCATCTGCAAGTGTCTCCACCGTGAAGGCAACAGCACAGAGCTGGTCGTACACTATGCTCTTCATGCCCGTGGACCCTGCGTCCAATCTGCGACTCCTAAACAGGCAAGTCCTTTCTGAGTTTCTTGAGAGAATCGCACCAAATGAGATCAAAGACGTGGGAATAAAAGCACGGAGAATGTAGTCGCAGTAGACGTTCTACACCGTAGTGCGCTGCGAAGCCTGCGGCACGTAACGGAGATCGACAAAGTGAAAGTGCGATCCATGATTCCTACGGGCTGCAATAGCACTGTCGGCGTCATTTATGATGTTGATACTTCTATACCAACGGACGACTTGCCTATATTAATAAAGCCAACTACAGAAGGCACTCTTATCACGCACATCGCAAGACTTGGCAACACACGTTGCCTGAAGCTTGAGTTCGAGGGAGACAGCCTTCCCTCACACGTCAAAATTGCCACGTCCGCCATCCAGTCCGGCCATACGTACCGAAGCCCCTGCAATGCTACAAATGCTGCAAGATGGGACACGTAAAAGGTGCCTGTAGCAACAATCTCGTGTGCCCACGGTGCGCTGAATCTCATTCGGAAGAAGCCTGCCGCGCCACTGTGTTAAAGTGCCCTAACTGCCATGGTAGCCATGAGGTCTCACCCAGGGATTTCCAGCGGGTGAGGAACGAGCGAGCGGTACTCAAACGTATGGTACGGGACCATTCTCCACACAGAGAGGCTGTCACTATTTTCAGGCGACGACGACATCGCCGCCGAAGAGCATCACGAAGAGTTGCATCTACCGATAGAGATACACCATCTTCCGGCAAAGCGGCTACCATACAAACCCCGACTTCCACAAAGACTGAAACTGCGACAACGAAGAAAGGGGCAACACTCGCTCCTCCTGAAGAGTGGCCTACACTTCCACGAGCACAACCTGCCTCGAAGCCACATCAAATCGCGCCGCCCTTGATGACCTCACAAACCGCTGATGCGACGACAACTGAGGATCGCCAAGTCATAGCGATGTTGAAGTCACTTATGGACGCCATGCGCATTCTACTGAGCAGCATGAAAACCCCGTCGGCGCAGAGCGCACTGCAGGTGCTGCACACCTTGAGTCCGGTACTTGCGGCTCTAGGGTAAAACCACGGCCCGAGAGATGGCGTCGTTTCAAGAGGAGGTCAAGGATGCATCTGTCTTTGAGTGCAACGCAAGAGGGCTTAAGTCACGCATGGCCGACTTCACTCAGTTTGTCTTTACGCACCAATTCTCCATTATCGTAATATGCGAGCCAAACTTGTCAGCTCCCACCAGACTGTCCTGGTATGAGTGCTTTATGTCCTCTACCCCGTCGCTTAAGGGCAGCGGGCGAGCACTATGGGCTAGAGTGCCAACTTGAAACGACAAAACAAAAGAAACATACAGGAATGTACACAATGCTGAAGCAGTTTGTGAAGGTTGCTTATCCCTCGCGTGCGTAGAACGGCTTCATCCGTACTACGTGGACGACTTTAGCACAAGGAGCGCATCGGTTCGAACCGGGATCAGAGCTTTGAGGCACCACCTCACAGTTCACATCATTGAGGCAGTGAGGCGGTGAACAACTTCATAGGGGCCGAAATAGAGGCGCAACCATTTCTCAGAGAGCCCATGGTGTCGGATAGGTGTCCACACCCAAACGCGGTCGCCTGGGTTACAGTACTCGACGTTCCGTCGGGTCCGGTTGTAATGGCAGGCGTCGGTATTCTGGTGGGTGCGGATGCGATTCCGAGCAAGCTGGCGTGCTTCCTCGGCTTTTTCGGTGGTTTCATTCCTTGTGGTTCCGTGGTCTACTGGGACCATGTCATCTAAGGGGGTTGTAACGCGACGTCCGGAAACGAGCTCACACGGTGTAAACTCGGTGGTCTCCTGCACATTGGTATTGTAAGCAAACGTCACGTATGGCAATTTTCATCCCATGTCTTGCGTTCCACATCAATGTACATGGAGAGCATGTCCGCCAATTTTCTGTTTAGGCGCTCTGTTATGCCGTTAGTTGGGGATGGTAGGTCTTTTAATGGTTGGTGTGCGTCAGCGTTACGGCTTGTTGCAATAACTCTGCTGTAAACGCTGTGCCGCGTTGCGCTGCTGAGAACGAGATCGCGGGATCGAATCCTGGCCGTGGCGGCCGCATTTAGATGGAGGCGAAATGCAAAACGCCCGTGTGCTTGCGTTGTAGTGCACGTTAAAGACCCCCAGGTGGTCAAAATTATTCCGGGGCCCTCCTCTACGGCGTACCTCATAATCAGAGCTGGTTTTGGCACGTAAAACCCAGAAAGAAGAAGAACGCTGTACCGCGGTCAGTAATGAGTACAGCGGGTGCACCGTGACGAAGCACGATGTTGTGGACGAAGAAGCTGGCGACTTCGGCAGCAGTTCCCCGCGGCACAGATTTTCGTCTCCGCATAATCAGGTAAATAGTCATTTGCCACGATGATCCATTGTTTTGCACAGGATGACGTGGGTAACGGACCAAGAAGGTCCATTCCCACTTGCTGGAACGGCAGCGGAGGCGGATACAAAGGCTCACGGGGGCCGGCAGGTTGATGAGTGGGACTTTGCGCCTCTGACAGTCACGGCACGTTCGCACATAGAGCTGAACCCAGGCAGCACGTCAGCTCGGACCAAAGTTCGATACTGATTGGCACTTCCTGGCCGAATCATGGCCTAAGATTACAGCGTGGATCGAATATCGGCTTGACCATTCTTTTAGGGATCCAACGCTGACCCTCTTTGCACATGCAGTAAACATTATTAGCACTGCCGTTCATTGAGGCCGGAATTATTGGACCGACATTCCTGTGGATGTGCCAACATGGGTTACTAGGTTGGCTTTCTTGGAACAACATAGGGCTTCTATAGTGTGCGAGTTTTTTGTTCCCAAATTTTTAAATGTATTTTTGTACGACTTGGTAAGATTAACTTACCTTTAAAAAAGTCAAGACAAACGTAATATCTGGGGTTGTAGGTGCCTAATTCAAAATATTATTATGATCGAGACACGTTAGTGGGGGACTTGGGATTTATCCAAACCACCTGTGTTTTTTCCCCGGGAACCCAATGCATGGTACACGGGCCTTCGTGCATTCCGCTTAACCGCAATGCGCCTCCCTAAAAAAATAACGCCAATGCACAACGCAGCAAGGAGGGGAAATCGTATATCGGGCAAACTAGCCGCTGCTTTACCGATCGTGCAATGGGACATGAGCGTTCGATAAGAAACAACGGTACGTCTTGCGCATTTGCCGGCGCATTGTATGTTTCGCATGTGCGCTCCGCGGCTTTCAAGGATCAAGATTCTGGGCAGAATCAAGAATTGCGCTGCCAGAGAGCTGATGTAGCCGTTTTAAGTTGCCTCGAGATGGAACGCATGTGTTAGTGAAACTTCTATTTATTTGTTTACAGCTAAGAAAGGTACTTTCGTGGCATGTTGCGGTGAGAATAAATGCTCATATTCAATAGGTTTCTTATTGCTTCATTGCGCATGTGTGGTAAACTCCTTAATGGACGCCTCTGAGGGAAAAAATTGTTTAATGTTTGCGCTTGTCCGTGTCGATGCTCTCTCGTCCTTGCCTGTCTTTGGTGCATAATGTTTCCTTTGCTTTTTTTTCTAATTACTTTTCCGCTCTTCAACCTTTCCAACCCCATTTTCTCCCTCACACACCCATGTAAGTCTGGTCAGCGCTATGAATGAAGCACTCGGGTAGCTACATGCTGCTAAGTAGAATCGGCAGCGCGTGCAGGCACGGGGGACTGCGGGGGGGGGGGGGGGGGTCACTATTGTCCCTCTTGTTTCCCTCCGTGGCTGCCGCCCGAAGTTCGCGCTGTGTCTACGTCCTGAGGGGGAGAGTGTGGCGTTTACGCCAATTTCTTCATTCACCCTCTCTGGAGTCTCCGTACCCTTTCCTTCTATGCATAGCTAGCATACTGACGGGTGGCGTGCTCCTTGCAGACTTGCCCGTTCTTGTCAGCGCACTGGTATCGTGAAAAAATGCTCGCTTGCCGTCGTCATCCTCCTGCAAATCCTACATCTTAAAATATGCAGCAAAGTTGCCGCGGAGTTTTGCGAGTATTACAACTAAGGAAGCAAGTAAAAAAAAAAAAGTCGGCGCTGGCGGCAACCGTCTTCGATTTGGGATGAACTCGGAAACACAGGAACATGGATCTAACAGCGGTGAGTGCATTTGTTTTGCACATGTTGCTAATTTTCTAAGGTGCTAGATGGAGTGAATTAGGAATGGCGCGTTGAGTTGTGGTTTTACAAGCGAGATTGTTTCAATGAAGTAAATTTCAGGATACATGTTGCCTTAAAAATTATGTCCGGCTACTTAAGCGTTTTTCTTGCCGTTTTAATTCCAAGATTTCAGTGCATATTACTGTTGAAGTTTTACCATTTATTATAGTTTTGTTGCTTCCTTAACGTTGCAATCTTTTTCCATTCACATTGCTCTGCACTGCATCGATTTGTCGATTTGGGACGGCCTGGAGCAGGGTGTGTCGTTGCGATTAGAATGTTATGTTGCGTTTGCCTGCTATAATCTTGGGGCAGTGATGTGCGGGTTATAAATTTAGGTTGACTAAAAATTTAAAACAGCTATTTATGTGAAGTGATTACATTTCACTGTGATTATAAATTTTCCTATGCCATTTTTACACGAATACGTTTTCATATAACTGCTTGACCGTTGTCGAGCTCTTCGTAGTGGGGGAACGCAATTATTTCAGGAAAAAGCTGACGATTGAAAGTAAAATGGTGGTATTTACTGCTACAAAATGCTGCTATCGCAGTAAGTGAGCGCAGAGCCGAAAGATAATTGAAAGCTGCTATCTTCTTTTATTTATGTTTTACCCGAGCGAATTTAGGTGTTCATACATTTATAGTGTATATCAATCAACGTTTACTGAACAGAACGCTGTGACTGGATTGACAATTCTTTTATACTGTATTACGATGAATGCTATAAACTGCTGCCAACCCAAGCATTATCACGCGATATATTCTACTGAAACACCTGACTAAGGTAGAGTGCCTGTAATTGCCTAACTTGAAAGCTGCTATCCCTTTTATGTTTTACCCGAGCGAATTTAGGTGTTCGTACATTTATAGTGTATTCAATCAACGTTTACTGAACAGAAACGCTGTGAGCTGGATTGACAATTCTTTATACTGTATTACGATGAATGCTATAAACTGCTGCCAACCCAAGCATTATCACGCGATATATTCTACTGAAACACCCTTGACGAAGGTAGAGTGCCTGCATTGCCTAACTTTTTATTAACAGCCTTTGAATAGAGCCCAGCGCGTAGAACATGTGTAAATCCCTATTTGTGAATGTCACCCAAATTCCAGGACTTTGATTTTATCATGCCTTGGGTGCTGCCTGATCCTGCTAGTCAATCCGAGGAACCGGCTTGTTCTCACTGTTCTAGGTAAGCAGCATTTCCCGTAGCGCACGCGGCAGTATTTTTTTTTACTTTCCGTGCAATAAATTCCTATTTTCGCTAGTGCTTCCTGACGCAACTTGTCGAATTTCACATGTAAAATTTTGCACGAAGGCCGCATTGTATCTACACTATTTGAAACTAAGCATTTTATGCTGTAATAAGTTTTGTTGCACTTCTTTATTATAAAGTGATACGTTGACTATGTGTGGGGTGTAAACAAGACGGACGGATCCCTGAGCATTTATTTGTTGAAAATATTTTTTCGTAACATCTTCTACGAAAGATGCCATATATGTTGAAATATTAATCAATGTGCCTCGATTTTTGCAGTAAAATTTACTAACTCCTTCGAACTCTCTGCTTAAAGTTTGATCCCCCCCCCCCTTCTATGGCATTCCCGGGATCAGTCATCCCCGCCAGAAACGCCGTCGCCACCCCACCCGTCTGCAAGAAAAGGTGCCCTGTCAAGTGTCCCCACCATCCGCTCTCCCCCCCCCCTTCTTTTTTTTACGAAGGATTTTTTTAAAGCTACACACTGCCAGCTCCGAAGAATACCCCATGAAGAAGGAGCCGAATGGGCCCCGAAACGTCGGGATAATAAAGTATCTTATTTCGTTGGAGTCACTCTTAAGGTGCTAATTATTTTCCCAACCAGACAGGTAATTGTGTCGAAATGTTCAGCTTGAATTCTATTCATGCAGTATGGTGATTTGTCAACAAGAAAACATTGCCGCATACATTTGTCGTTCCGTCATCTCTGATAATATTGTTTTATTTTCTAGCCCAAGCATCTGCTCCAAATAAGGGGGAAGTCGTTGTGGGAGGTGGCAGCAAATGCAATGAAACCACTGCATTATCGCGGTCCTCAGGGGCCTGACCAGCCCGCCGTCTTCCGAGCGCTGAGCGACCAGCCTACCCACGTCAGCTCCCTGCCCTGAAAGCTCTGGCAAGCCCACCGTCCTCGGCACTTTGCCTAAATCTTATCCTCAGGGCCCTGCCTAATCCACCGTCATCCACCTAGCTTCACGAGAGATGGCTATTTGGCACTTGTTTGCAAATAAACTGTTTAACACAACCCATGCAGCGTCACCCATTTAGGTCGACGGAAAATGCCTGTTTGTGCTTCTTTATTGTAAATAAACTGTTATAAAATTGTCTTTCAGTATTCTTTATGATTATTTGCATGTGTAGAGGACTTCTAATTCTTGACCTAATATATTATGTCGCGTTTTCCTAGCGACAATTGATATAGCCAGTATGGGGACAATTTCTCTAAAAAAGGCCACTAGCAAAACGCTCGCGGTAATGGCTGCAATGTCTAGAGCCAGCGTATTTACGAGATTCGTCATGCAAGAGGGAGTGGCCGAAAGCTGGCAATAATAATGGCAACGAAATGTCTCATCGCTGGTGCTACGCTAGCAAAACAATGGCTGCTGCATTGGCATAATATTCGGTCTATCTTGGTTTCAAGTCTGGGCTAGCCTTGGATTGGGTTGCACTTTGCCAATATGCCAGTATTTGGTAAAGACTGGTACCAATTTCTGCGAGAATTGGGCCATGCTTGGATCATTGCTGGTGTGCTGCCTGGGAACCGACGAAAATAGGTGTGGTCAATGGTTTTCTGCCGTATGCGCGCATGTCCTCGCGAAGCTAAGTGGCCGTCACAGGGATCGTCGTGACACTCCTGTAAACTTTCCTCGCGCAGCGCCGTCGGAACGACGACAAGGAACGTTTCTTACCTGTTCTCGAAATTTTTCATGTACAGGACATCGTTTCGCAGCCAGTACGACGTCAATCCTCGTGAAAGTGGACGTGGGACAACAACGTCAGCTCCATCGAGATATTGGATGAGTGGAAGCAGCTTAGAGTCTACACGTTGGCAGTCAGCCATGCGTACCACGTCCACGACACCAAAGAAACGGCAAATCTAGCTCCAAGTGGAGGGTGTCAAGGAAATAGGAGAGCGTGAAAAGCACTCAGCGTCGCTATGCTTATGGCCGGATCTGTAGACATTAGTTATGTCGTATTCCTGGAGGCGGAGGCTCCAACGAGCGAGGCGACCTGACGGGTCTCGTAGATTGCCAAGCCAGCAGAGCGACTGGTGATCACTGATCGCTCGAAATGGCCGGCCGTATAGTAGAATCGAAACTTGCTGATGGACCACACGACTTATAAACATTCTTTTTCGGTGGCTGAATGGCTCCGGAAACAATGGCTCCGAGTCCTACGTTGCTTGCCTCCGCGTGAATTTCAGATGCCGCGGTGTCATCAAAATGCGCCAGCACTGGAGTGGATTCAAGGCGTTTGCGCAATTCGGTGAAGGCCTGCTCTTGGTCTTCCGTCCACGCAAAGGGCACATCTTCTCGCGTCAGTCCCGTGAGAGGTTCAGCAGTTTGAGAAGCCTTCAGCGAAACGATGGTAGTAAGCGCAGAGGCCAGGAACCGCTGAACAGCCGTCTTGTCTTTAGGATGAGGAAACTCGGCAACGGCAGGGAGCTTTTCTGGGTCTGGTCGTACACCTTGGGAGCTGGCCATGTGGCTAGAAACTGAGTTCCTAGAAGCCAAAGTAACATTTTTCAGCTTGATGGAGAGGTTTTCCTTGCGTACTGCGGCAAGGACACTTTGTAGCCGGGCGAGATGTTCATCGAACGTGCTGGGAAAAAACAACAGCGTCGTCTAGGTACATAGGCACGTCTGCACGTTGTCCAACGAGTACAGTGCCTCATTTCGTTGAAAAGTAGCAGAGCAGAACAGTGACCGAAAGGCAGACTTTAAATCGTCGTAGTCCATCGGGAATCACGAGGCGGTTTTTGACGGCCACGCTCGTCCACTTCGATTTGCCAGTATCCTGACTTTAGGTCTAACAAAAAAGAACTGAGCATGACGTAGACGGTCCAAAGCGTCATCTATCCTGGCAGGTGGTAAACGTTGCCTTTGGTGACTGTTAAGCCGTCTGTATTCAACGCGGAAGCGGAGTGTGTTGTCTTTCTTTTTACTAGTGCGACAGGCGATGCCCACACACATGTCGACGGCTGGATGGAGTCATGATTTAGCATTTCTTTACTGACGCTTAATCGCCTCCCGCTCCATTGGTGAGACGCGGTACGGATGCTCGACGACAGGCCACGCCGACGGAGGTGCGCCGGACTTTAGATTCCGTGGAAAGCACCCACACATTCGGTCACTAGGTCCAGCAGCTGATCCATCTGTACATGTGCTAAGTCAGCATTAATGTGGACGCGGTACTCCGGCTGGCGTCAGTTGTTGGATCTGGTAATGTCACTGGTACGTGCCGACGTCGGAGATCACCAATGTCGTTCAGGAACGCTACAGCTGTACCTTAAGGGGCGTGCTATCCTCATGACTGAAAAACTTATGGCTGAAGTTTGTCAACAAAACTTTCGAGCACTTATTCTGTATTCGAACAAGGCCCCGGGCGATGAGATGTGTCTTTCGAGCAACATCGGGATATTTGCCTCGACAATAGCCTTATAGTCGTCGAATGCGTCGCAGCTTACGAGGGTCAATACGGTGCTCCTTGGCGGCACCGTGATTTCTCGTCGACAATCCTCAATGCGTTGACATACGTGTCGTCAGTGCTGCTCCCTTATACCCTGCGCCGTCGAAAACGTTACCAGCGACCTTTGTAAGTTAATCACGGCTCCATTAGCCTGCAGAAGTCCATTCCAAGAATTAGGTCCCCTCGAAGAGGTTGGGAGGATAACGAAATCTCCGAGGTACGTAAACCCACGAATGCTCATCGCTCTGTGACCTGCATACCGGGTAGCAGATGGCCTCCTGCACATCGAATCCGCGACCAGTCCCTCGGTAGAACTTTCTTCAGCTTGCACGCAAGGTCCATGCTCATAACTGAGGTCCACGCGAGTGTAGATTAACGCCGTTATTTCTTCGTCGTCACGGTGAGGGAATGTTCTGTTACTACCTCTCGTACGGTGTTTGACTGCGTCCGTACGTCGCGTCGTTCTGTTTTCGTCGTTGTCGTCGTAGTGGATGATCTTGCGTACAGTCGACGTCAGCGGCCTCGCCTCCGGTGGTCGCTCACTCAGTTTCCGACCCCTCGGCGAGCGAGCAGCGGCGTCTGAGAGAGTAGCGAGAGAGGCTTTGCTTATGATGGTGACCTGTAACGAGCGGGACATGACGAACGGACTCGTGCCATCGCGATCCACATTGGGACGATGCGCGACGAACTCTCCATTTCCGGCAGT